>NC_086446.1:275435004-275457504 GCF_028390025.1 Pseudophryne corroboree
CTGACCAGTGTCACGAGCTCCTGATCTCTCTCTATCGGGAGATAAACCCTTTTCTGGTCTGTGCCTAGGATCATGCCTAGGAGAGGCAGATGAGCTGTAGGAACCAACTGCGACTTTGAAATATATAGAATCCAGCCGTGTTGCCGTTACACTTCCAGAGAAAGTGATACGCTGTTCAGCAACTGCTCTCTTGATCTCGCTTTTATGAGGAGATCGTCCAAGTACGGGATAATAGTGACACCTTGCTTCCGCAGGAGCACCATCATTTCCACCATTACCTTGGTGAATATTCTCGGGCCGTGGAGAGACCAAATGGCAACGTCTGAAATTGGTAATGACAATCCCGTACCGCAATTCTGATGAGGTGGATAAATGGGGAAATGAAGGTATGCATCCTTTATGTCCAGAGTCACCATAAAATCTCCCCCTTTCAGGCTTGCAATGACCGCTCTTAGCGATTCCATCTTGAACTTGAACCTCTCCAGGTATATGTTCAGGGATTTTAAATTCAATATGGGTCTGACCGAACCGTCTGGTTTCGGGACTACAACATGGTCGAATAATAACCCCCTCCTTGTTGAAGGAGGGGAACCTTGACCACCACCTGTTGAAGATACAATTTGTGAATTGCAGTTAACACTGTTTCCCTCTCGTGGGGGGAAGCCGGCAGGGCCGTCGGTGAGGGGGCATCTTCTCAAAGTCCAGCTTGTATCCCTGAGACACAATATCTATTGCCCAGGGATCTAACAGGGAGTGAACCCACTTGTGGCTGAACTTACGAAGGCGTGCCCCCACCGGGCCTAGCTCCGCCTGTGGAGCCCCAGCGACATGCGGTGGATTTTTGTAGAGGCCGGGGAGGACTTCTGTTCCTGGGAACTAGCTGTGTTGTGCAGCTTCTTTCCTCTGCCCCCGCCTCTGGCAAGAAAGGACGCACCTCGGACTTTCTTGTTTCTTTATTCGAAAGGCTGCATTTGATAATGTTGTGCTTTCCTAGGCTGTGCAGGAATATAAGGCAAAATATCAGAATTACCAGCTATAGCTGTGGAGACCAGGTCCGAGAACCCTTCTCCACACAATCCTCAGCCTTCCATATGCCTCTTAAGTCGGCATCATCTGTCCATTGCATATTCTACAGGACACGTCAAGCAGAAATCGACATAGCTTTGACTCCAGGACCCTGTATACTCATGTCTCTTTGGGCATGTTTTATATATATATACATATCTCTTAAGACAGCATCTTTAATATATATATATATCTATATATACATATAGATATCTATATGCATACTAGGGTCTCAATCTCTGCTGATAAGGTACCTGTCCACGCTGCCACAGCGCTATAAACCCATGCCGACACAATCGCCGGTCTGAGTAGTGTACCAGAATGTGCACGCTATCTGCAGGATCCCTGAGAATAGCTGTTACGTCAGGGCTACCTTTTGGGCAAACGTGACACCCTAGGGGAAGATTCCCATCATATCCTGGCCCTAGTGGGGAAAGGATACTGCCTGAGGATTCTTTATGGGAAACTGCAGTCTCTTGTCTGGAGATTCCCGCTCTTTTTCATCATGAGAGGAGGGAAATTTACCTCAGCTTTCTTCCCCTTAAACATGTGTACTCTTGTGTCAGGGACAGATGAGTCATCAGTGATATGCAAATTATCTTTTATTACAATAATCATATATTGAATACTTTTCTGCCATTTTGGCTGTAACTTTGCATTATCGTAGTCGACACGAGTCAAACTCCGTGTCGATATCAGTGTCTATTATTTTGGATAGTGAGCATTGAGAGACTCTAAAGGTCTCTGCGACATAGGGACAGACATGGGTAGATTTCCTGTCTGTTCTCTAATTTTTTGTGCAATAAACTTACCTTAGCACTTAATTACACATATCCAAACAGGTGTCGGCGTTGTCGACGGAGACACCCTCTCACACACATATTTGCTCCATCTCCTCCTTAGGGGAGCCTTTTACCTCAGACATGTCGACACACACGTACCGACACACCACACACTCAGGGAATGCTCATCTGAAGACAATTCCCCCATAAGGCCCTTTGGAGAGACAGAGAGAGAGTATGCCAGCACACACCCCAGCGCTATTAACCCAGGAATAACACAGTAACTTAATGTTAACCCAGTAGCTGCTGCTTATATTGATTTTTGCACCTAATTATGTGCCCCCCCCCCCCCCTCTTTTTACCCTCTTCTACCGTGTAACTGCAGGGGAGAGACTGGGGAGCTTCCTCTCAGCGGTGCTGTGGAGAAAAAACATGGCGCTGGTGAGTGCTGAGGAAGGAGCCCCGCCCCGTCAGCGGCGGGCTTCTGTCCTGTGTTTCTGTGTAAAAATATGGCGGGGGCCCATGCATATATACAGTGCCCAACTGTATATATGCCCACTTTTGCCAAGAGGTCTCTAATTGCTGCCCAGGGCGCCCCCCCCCCCCCCCCCCCCCCTGCGCCCTGCACCTTACAGTGACCGGAGTACGTGGGTTTAGTGTGGGAGCAATGGCGCACAGCTGCAGTGCTGTGCGCTACCTCATATGAAGACTGGAGTCTTCTGCCACCGATTTCGAAGTCTTCTTGCTTCTGTCAACGGCTTCTGTCACGTAGCAGAGAGTCTGTTGCCAGCAGATCTCTCTGAAAATAAAAAAAAACCTAACAAAATACTTTCTTTTTAGCAAGCTCAGGAGAGCTCACTAAGTTGCACCCAGCTCGTCCGGGCACAGATTCAAACTGAGGTCTGGAGGAGGGACATAGAGGAAGGAGCCAGAGCACACCAGTATCCAAATTCTTTCTTAAAGTGCCCTGTCTCCTGCGGAGCCCGTCTATTCCCCATGGTCCTTACGGAGTCCCCAACATCCACTAGGACGTTAGAGAAAGAAAGTTTGTAGATCATAGATTCCTGCAAACTACTGTTTATCTGTATAACCCACAGCAATGGCTACATCCTCACATTTACATAAACAATTCTTATGAAGTGTCTACTGTCAAGTGCCATGACCACAGACACTGCGCACAGGTGATTTACTTTGCACACTGATAAATACGCCTACTGTCTATAAATAGCTTTATCATGTGTTCTCACACCCACAGATAACACTCTAGTTACATCATGCAGCAAGGGACATGTGAGCTCTTGAACTTTAATATACTGATAACACAAGTTTATTACTCTGTTATTTCTGACGTTCATTATATTTTATACACTAAAATGTCACTCTGACAGTCAGGCTAATGGCAGACAGGATTTTCCATCAAACTTTGTCCACACTGATCTAATAATGATCAGAGCTGATGAATTTTCCAAAATATAAGAAGTTAAAATTCCATGGATTTTGCTACACACAATCTATTGTCCTCCTCTGTTTAGGGTTAGCATGGCCATTTTCTTCAGTATGCAGTTTTGAAAAGAAAAAAGTAAATCAACTTGGATAGCAGCAGTCTTCCCCTTCCACAAAATAATGAATTCTTCTTTAATAAAAGTAACATGTTCTGTATTTCATTAGTAATCTTATAAAAATAAAGAAGAAATTACAATACCATATGTGATATAGATATCTTTAATATTATCACATATGATGTATATTATATGTCCCTTTATTTAAAAGGGGACATGTGAAGGGAAGTATAAAATCAATAGAGACAGAATAACGTATTTTTATGTGAATAAAAGTTTTTATTAAAAGAAAATGCTTGTGCTCTGTCTTTATTTTGTAGGTTTAATAAATGCCTGTGATTCGAAAGATAATATAGTGATTACTTCAGACTACCACTGACTGTTTCTGCCAGTGATGTCTATAACAAGTTACAAATGTGGCAGTATAGCAACATTATTGACACATTCTTTTTCAGAAAATCATAATGTAACATTTGTTGCTATATGATGAAGCTATCCAAAACAATACTGCATACATCCAAATGACAGTTCAGCTGTCTATTAATATATGAATATAAGGCTCATATTGCCCCAAATAACATCACTGTTTATTCACATATTCTGTACCAGCTTATTTTTAGACACTGGGTCTTACAAATTGCCACTGTTAGAGTATATAATTACTAAGAAACATCTTTTAATCTGTATAAAGGTATTTCCAGCAGTATACTTGATAATGCTATAGAAATTAAATAATAAGTGCTAAGTGCTCAAGCCTTCCTTAACATCTTTTATAAGGATTACGGTATATCATGAGGAGGCACAGAGTTTGAACATGTATGTTGGTATCCATGCAGACAATGCTGTCTCTATAGTGTCAACAATTAGTAATTACCACAATACCACGGTTTGTTATCTTCCCAGTGATATGTGTTACAAGCTAGTTATCTTGTGACAATAATATATTATTTATAGGCTGCTCCTGCAATAGTAAAGAAGTAAAATTTTACATTCCTATTATATATTGCCAGATGATGGTATAAGTCCACTGCTGAATAGTCACAGCTGATCTATAGGTGCTGTTCTCTCTCAATATATAATACAGACTGAGTTTGTCAGTTTAAATTAAATATCAAGCAGACAGAGATGTTATTGTGTGATTATTCTCTCATATATCCAAATAACGACTTAAGGGGGGTACTCACAGAGAGATCCATGCTTAAAATCTAAGCAATCTAACTAGATTGCTTAGATTTTAAGCATAGATCACTCGTGTGTACCCCCCTCAGCGATAGCTATCGCCGGTGCTAGATTGGCCTGCCGTGCAGGCCAATCTAGCACGTCGCTCACTTCACCCGCTGGGTGAAATGAGCGCCCCCCCCCCATTTCCCCCCGCATGCTCAGCACAGATCGCGCTGTGCTGAGCGGCAGGAGAGATGTGTGCTGAGCGGCAGGAGAGATGTGTGCTGAGCGGCAGGAGAGATGTGTGCTGAGCGGTTCGCTCACCACACATCTTTCCCCCGTCTATAGGGCCCCTTAGACCCCTGCTATTGCCTCACTATCTGACTAGTATTGCCCTAGGTAGCACAGGCACATATGGTCATGTATATAGGTGATATATATTCTTGTGCAGTAGATTTTATAAATGTTGCACTTAGATATATGGTATTTAGCTATTTGCACATAAATTACAGTCTGCCCAGCATTTAAATAGCTTCTCCTTGCAGAGTAGAAAGCCACAATCATCCATATATCCCACAGTGGCAATGTATTTGGCCCAGGCTGATATTGAGAGATGAGCCCTCCTGTCCCATATACACACAGCCAACGAGTATCTAATATCCTAAAACAGTGACCCTTTCTGCCATTTCATTTGTAACCTATTTCTTGAAAGTACACAGGTTTTTAATACATAATTATAAACAATATGTATGCTGATGCGCATTTCACTTTTTTTTTTAAAATTCAACACTTTTTATTGAAACTGTTTTCCTTTTTTGTACATAACACAATACATACTTATTTCCTAAAACTATAGCATTGCTGTCAGCAACAAAATCAAGCAGTATATACAATATCGCACACACATATTTATAAGTAAGCAATCGACGTCATCAAACGTATGAGGTAGTGTCTTAGGTGTAGTATCTTGTATATAACAAAATTGTGCAAGCAGTACCAACCCCTAGCCTCCTCCTACAACCCCGGTATGATTATGGTGAAGTTAAACTCAGAACCGCAGGCATAGCAATGCGGGCCCTCTTAGCATATGGCGATGATAGCCACCTATCCCGTATCACATAATATTTAATAATGGCTTTCCTGGACACATAGACAAATCTTTCATGTGCCACTGTAGTATTCACTAAGGCAATCCATGAGTCAATATCTGGGCCATCAGGTGCCATCCACGCCCGGGCTATAGAAACCTGTGCAAGAGCACACAGGTTGATAACATAACGCCTGAAGCGGGCATCCAGCAACTCCTCATCCACCACCGCCAGCACACACACAAGAGGGGTCAGCACATCAGCAGGTACCCCAGTGGAGACCATAATCCTGAGTACTTCCTGCCAAAATGCATTAACTATCCTACAGGACCATATCATGTGCCAGAATGTACCTCCATCCATAGCACACTTGGGACATCTAGAATCCACCCTTCCTCCGAATTTCATCAATCTTTCAGGAGTAATATAGACTCTATGTTAACAAAGCTAAATATTTATCTTATTAAAAACACGTTAAAGGTTAAAGAACACAGTACGCAATTGGCGCAAAAAGTACCGCAAGGGTTCTCCCTTAACTATACCTTAAGGAATGTACTTATACTGTAAACCTCTGTGTAGTGGTAGAGTGTAAATGCAACACAGTATAAGCTTATTACCTTTAAAGCTGTTCTAGCGTCACCGACGCTCTGAGAATACTTAACACTATAAGAAATACACAGATACCGTGCTCAGGGTCCAACGCCTAATATATATATTATGAATGATATACTTGCAAAAGAATTAATACAAATACAAATCATACACTACAATATAACATAGACTACCTAACCAGATAACTACACAGGAAATATAATACAATTACTATTTAAGAGAAAATAAGAGAGAAAGAGGAGAAGAGAGAGAGAGAGAGAGAGATTGGCTCACAATAACAAGAAGATCAATATGGTTGCAGCGAAGCTTACACATGTGAGGAACAATCGCTGCGCAGTTATTCAATGCTGAGAATCTTTGTGGAGAAAGTACTTGACCTTACCCATACTGGCAGTCCCTAACCCTACAATACCGCATGGGACAGAAGCTAGACTCCATTTTATTAAAGCTCCCATGATTCCAAAGGCTGCACCACATGGTTGAAAGGGGGAGGGGAAAATACCCGGCAGCAGCCATTTTAGATTTGCAGGTCCAAACACATGGCACTCTCTGCTACCCCACAATCACATAGCAGAAGACACAAGACTCCATTTTATTCCAAACTGTCCAAGCCTCAGAACAATGCATATGTTCTGATTTTACAATTCCAAACCATCTAAATCACCTTTCACAATTTCAATCCAACTTCCTAGAACCATCTTATTCACTTTCACATTCCAAACAACTTCAGTATCTCAATAACCAGAGCATATTCATCACAAGACCAGATCACAATGTAACCACACATCTCAGCCTGCCATTGCTACCAGCACATGTTCAAACGTAACTGCATGGTGGTATTTATGATTAACAAGATATATTATAACTAACCAGCACAATCTATTTTAAATCACCATAGGCAAACAAATACCACAAATGCTATGCTACAGGTTGTCTAATGTCCCAGCTACCATCACAGATTCCCAGATCTATCACACAAACACCCAACAATCACACAACCAAGTTACAATATCCTATTTAAACCAGAAAGCAATCTGTCTATATTTCCTTATCTAGCCATGTGAATTCAATACTTAGCCTTTGGTGCCTGGTGATGATCCAGCCATGCTTCTGGGAGCTTTGTTCTGAGTGTAGCTTCATTACATCTGTTCTCTGAGGCCACCTGCAAAAACTGACCCCCACCCCCCCCAGACAGGAACTATCCTCCTGTGTGTCTGTTCCTAGGGGAGGGGTCTCTCTCTCTCCTTTGTATATGTTAATCAGGTTCAGCCCTGAAAATCTTAGTAAAAGGTTGGCTTGATCATCCATTGTTCTCAACAAAGTGATCTCAGCTTTTATACATATAATCATATCTATCCGCTGCAATGTCCCACAACTTCACAACCAGCATCAAACTAACCCACACATCATTCTGCTTGCTTCAATACCAAACATGATGGGCGCATCTGGTTCTGTTCAGATAATACATATTCATGACATCAATTCATCAGCCAATTCTAAATCTCCATGATGTCTGGTGCTTGACATTATTATAACCATGTACTGTATGAAACAAGCGCCGAATCCATCTCCGTGCCATGTCCGAGCAAATGCGTGTGTTTCCATATATTGCTGTGCTCGCTGCGCATATTTGCAAGTATATCGACTTAAATGTGTGTGTGGTTTGTATGTTCTCTCTATGTAATATTTTTGACTTTGACAGTCCACCCTTTGGCAGTCACCAATAACTGCCACTTCCTAAAACATTTCAAAAAGAGAAAAATATATGTCAGGGGTTAATACATTTACATGGTTGGGTAGGGGAGGAGAGGAGAAGGTAGAAAAAGGGTATGACCTAGTGAGATAGCAGAAGCATGTGTGTATGAATCCGTGCTTGGGGGTCATGTATCATCGTGCCGTACGTGTTTTAAATCAAGCTTCGAGGTATTGCGAAGTATACATTTGAATTCCTTCTTATCCCGTGGTACGGGTCTGTGGATGGGCTGTCAAACTTTACCGAGCTCTTTTCGGCTTTGGTTGTAACAAAATGGGGGAGCACATTTTAGTTGATGATACATGAATGGGGGTGATATGTGATTGCTGATATCTGTGCCTGTATTCCCTATCGACTATGTGTGTCATTACCTGAGGGTTGTAGAAATGAAGAAAAGACATAATTACGGTAAATGCGGTGGTATTCTATGTCAGGTAAATGAACATTCGTCGATTGAGGTCTTGTTTGGTGTCTGTTGAATGCAGTCTTCTTTGTGCTTTTGCCCATAAGGTGCGAGCAAAAGCTGTCAATGTCCATAGATTTACAAAAGTGTTGGGCTAGCGTAATTTTAAAATTTCTAGGGAAACTGGGGATCTCCATGGCATAGTTCATCAAAAATCTGTGTATAAGGTTGTCAAAACTTCTTCTTTAATCCATCTGTTGTCTGTATATCGGCTCATCAAATTCCTCGTCCAAGTGGGTCTTTTTACCTTGGAGAAAAACGGAAAAACAGGTGAAAGAAACGGACCGTATAATCGCATTTTCATCACATCATTGTTTCTACAGTTGGGTCATAAATCAAATCCATTGAAATTACAGTTTCCTCACTCCTTAGACTCATTACCTCAGGTAGTACTTTTCCAATATAACACAATCCTTCAGAGTTTGGGGCAAGCCGCTCATACGCCTTTCTCCCGCATATGAAATATGCATCATCGGGGAGAACATATGGGACGGAATATGTCATTACCATGTTACACATTTTCCATGTGAACTCTCCTAACCCTAATTCTCCCATCTGTTTAGTACACCTATCAGTTTGTACGATCTGTGCACTGTATCCTAGTGATACCTCTCCAACTCTCGTAATCCTACTTCCTAGGGTATACCTATATCGGAAATATTTTCCACTATCGGCTATGTGGTGTATGAGCTCTGTATCTGTAGGCATTCTATCGGTTCTATATGAAAAGGTCATGGTTTGGTTACTCCATGACACTTCCCAATTTCCCGGCTTTCGGGGATTGGAGATGTTAAAACATAATAGGGACCTATCCACATGATATTGGTGGAGCTTCAAACTAGGAGGGCTGGAGATATTAAACCTCCTGTCCACCGGTCTCCCACCCTTTAGCTCAAGTACCTCCCCTACCGTTAAAGGAAATGGTACTAGCCCTGATTTGCTATGACCTTGAGGCACTTGAGAGCATACCCAACAATCTGTTTTATTCAACACACTACCCACTAAAGAGTGATAGTCACTCAAGGGATGCCGGTCCATATGGATATTAAAACTGGATTGGCATTTCTTAATGCACCCATCCTCAATGACATTGTTACAGAGCCTACAGATACAGTTTTCTTCAGCTAACAATCCTTAAAAGAAAATGTTTACAGATAACATGGCTGCTGGATCGTTTCCGGTACTCGCCTTTGCTTGGTGATTGGGTTGTTATTGGAAATTTACACCTCCATCTTTATCATCAGGACCTTTCTGGATCCTTTCTCGACCTTACTGATACTCTCACCGAAACAGACTGCTCGGGTCAACGTCATGGTCAACAGGAAAATCCATATCACAGTCTCTCGGGGCAAGTCCATCTTACAGGAGGAGAAAAGAAGAAATTTGTAATGGGGTACAGAAAATCAGTTTGAGGGGGAGAGAAACTTGTTACGATAATTAGTTCTCTCGTCTTGTTGTTCTTCTTGTTCTGCTGTCTTCTCAAAGGTGCTGTCTCTCAGTCTTCCAAACGAACATTCTGGTGATGCAATATTCCCTCCAAACCAGCGATCTTTCTGTAAGGAGCAAAAATCTTGCATTACCATTTGTCTAACTGATGGGTGACATACCATCTTTAAAACATGAAAGCATGAGTGAGAAGAGAGAGAAAACAACAACAGCAAAAAAAAACAAAGAGAGAGAACAATTTATATGCATGTGTATATTACTTAAATCAACAATAGCCATCAATAGGAAAAGAGAAAAAAAACATTTTTCAAACATTTTAAAACATTGTCAGATCATCAGGCTGTCATATCTACATGTCTAATGGTTTCCTTGCGCAGTCCCTCCCCCCAGCACCATACTCCACTTTCTGTATCTGGCCAGGATACATTGATGCGGATAGGTCATGCTGGGGTTTGGTAGACTTCTGCAAAGACCAAGTATATATGCAATGTTTGAATCCTACCAATATTCGTCAGAGATGGGGAGAGAGAAAAAGAAACATTTCACAGATACATTTACAACGTTTCACCTGGTCATTCCTGTGTCTTCAGGGAATGACCTCCCAATTTATTAACCGTTACCTCAGGCTTACCATCAGTTCTAATGATCACCTTTCCTGACCACATATCATGGGTGTGGCCCAAAATTCTTCCTATATGGTCCCTGTTTATAATTGTGTGTGTTTTAATTTTGCTCATTTCTGGGTCTAGGGGGTCTGACTTTATGTGGGTTATTACAGCTGCTGGCATAATGCCCTTCTCCTTTACAAAGATAACAAACCCGGGGCTTCTTCCAAGTGTCAGTGACCTGAGGTTTTGGTTGATTTGATGCCTCCTCAAACGCTCGGATGCTCATCACCATCAACCGCTTTCCCTGTGCTTCCCTGCTTCCTTGGATATCATGGTTATGTTGTTGTCTAGGGGATTGATATGACTTTTGTATTCCTCTTGATCTACAATCTCTCGCAAAGTGTCCTTTTTTTTTTAATGACAATTGTAACAGACTTCCACATTTAAATTTCTCGCAGGGGTTTGGGGCTTATGCTGGAGTGGTCTTGTGGTTAGGGCCTGTATACTTGCGGCCATTAATTTATCACTTTGTGACTCTCTGTATCTGGTGATATTTTGATCAATATCAATAGCGGCCTCTCTTAATGCGGCCACCGAGATATTTCTCCAGTTTGGGTTGGTGGTCTGTACCCTTGTACTCAATACCTCCTTTAAACCATTCATTAATACCTTAACCGCTATTTCTCTATGCTGTGCGCATGTTTTGATGTCTGTGATCCCAGTGTTCCTAGCCATTACTTGCAGTGCTCGATTGAAATAACTGGAGATACTTTCCCTTTCGTTTTGTCTTATGGAGAAGATTTCATTCCACTTGACAACGGCAGGGAAATATACTTCCAACTGTTGGTTTATCTGCTTAATACATTCCTGATTGTGTTCCTCCGTTTGAGGTACTTCTGTGTCTAATTGACAATCAGTAATAAATGTCGCAGAGTCAACACCGGAGGGCAAACATGCCCTCAGCACTGTCCGCCAATCTTTGTTGGTGGGTTCTGTTGAGTTTCCTAGTTCTTTAATGAACCTTTGACATGCGACTAGATTTTTCCGTGGATCGGGAAATTCGGACATAATTGATCTCAATTCGGTCCGGGACCAGGGACAGCGCATTGCACTGTCCTGGACGGGAATGGTTCCCTGATCGTCAGTCTTCCCATTGGGGACTGTGATCACCCTGACAGGACTAAACTCAATTACATCACCTTGTTTTGGTCTTACAATATGGGGTACATTTGTTTGTGCGTGATATAAAACATTGTACGTACCTGTGGACACGACCTCACCTGACCCTCCGTTAGGGGGTTTGATTATTGCCTTTACCAATTTGGTCGCGTCCACCTGGATGTCTTGTAGGATGGCTGCTGGAAGTGGTGCCGACATCGTGTTGAGTTCACTTTCTTGCTCGTATTCCTGAGGGAAGTTTGACATGGGGTGCAACTTGCACGGGTTAATAGTTGTACATTTAACAGCATTACAATTATCATTGTTATGTTTATTACACTTATTCTTATCATCTATACTACAGTTGCTAAGTGCGTTTTTATTGTTCAACATTGTGCCTTTTCTCTGCAACCATAATCCTCTCCATTGCCATGTCTCTCCTCTCAAGATGAAAGTTAGGTATGTAAGTTACATTTCTTTGCATTTCACTTTCCTGTTGCCATAACTGCAAACAATCATAATGCTTGATTCGTCTCTTTGCTGATTTAATGAGACATATCCTTCTCCTTAAATTCGTTAACACTTCTGTGCTGAAGCTACCTACTCTTGGGAATTTCTCCCCGTCATGTACTGTCATTCTCTCCCATTCATCACATAAAGCTACTGTGTGACTTCCGTATTTCTCACACATTACATACCTTGCCGACCCGACTGGTCGGTTCACTGAATCAACCCGAACCGAGGTTGATCGCCCCCTACCTGAACAAGTGGCCCCCATAGTTCGAAGGTGTTGCTTTATTCAGCCAACCCTTACGCAAACCAAAATGTTCAAAATAGGCTGACGGTGGCGGTTTACCGAGTACCCCACTCACTCGCCCACGCCGACCAATACGACCTGATCACACCGATATGGTGCTGGCGTACTCGACCCAGGGCCCCTGCGACCTGAAACTCTATTTACTGGAACCTGTGAGGGTGATCCGAAGAACACTTACTCTTTCCAGTAACTATTGGTTGTTGGATAGTTCCTGAGTGAGCAGCGAACCTCCCTTAAAATAAAAAAAATTACACAAATCACGTTAGAATGTACAAATAGCGTTTATGACCTTCATACACAAATAGTACCGGTCAGGTTTACTAATGTACACAATTACGTGCGGTCCAATCGTTCAGCACATAAGCAACTAATCTTATGTACGGAGCGACCAGTGGAATCGAAAATTACGGCTGCGAATTCCTTCAGCCAGAGCTTGTATGGCCTATATGGGTGTTGCACCAACCCTTTCTTGGTGTTGTGCCTGTGGACTGTATAGCGGACTTCCTTGTCTGCTGTACCTAAACCTGCTGGTCTGCTATGACCTCCTGGTCTGTTACAGTATGACCTCCTGGTCTGCTACACTCTAATGCTCAAATTGTATGTTTTAACCAGGGATGCCTCCCTAGCCACCATGTACGTCACTTACACGCATGTACCTCACGAGAACTCGACTTTTCTTGTGGTTCAACCTCAAAAATTGTAAAAACAAACACTCACTCACCACATATACACTTTTGTTTCTATTTCTATTTCTGCGCAGAAATTTCTCTTTAGACCAGATGTGTTACCAATTAGGAGAAGGATCTGTTAATTTAAATTTCGAATGTTAGAATAGATTTGCGCGATTTATCGCCTTGCGTTATTTACCGCGTTGCGCTATTTATCGCGTTGAAAAAAATTAACACTTGTGATTTGAGTTACGTGGGCGTACCCGTACGCTCCGTTGCGTAATATACGCTGCGTGCGTCGGCCTTTGTGTTGCGTTCGCGAGTCTCAGTCTTTTGTTAGAGACACGTGTACGCTGGCAACAAAAATACAATTAGCACGTTTATCAATGTAGATGATCTTTAACTGTAATCATCTACCAAGCACCACACAGGTCTTTCCTTGTATCTCAGGTAAAGCTGTGCGTGTGTCTTACAATTTACCCCTTAATGTATTACTTTTACACTTTAACTATTTAAATAGCGACAAATCTCTCTTAGCACGTTTATCAATTCAAATGGCAAACAGGAAGGTGAGATATGTGAAAGTACACAGATGAAAATGCAATTCTAAATTTAATCTAATAACATACATTGATGTAAGCACACGCATATAGATTTTACATATAAGTACCAATCACTATTACTTATGATTGACTATGATATAGATTAAATAAATGCATTAAAAAACTCATTAAATGATGATTTCTTTTTGACAATGGATGGCTGATTATTTCCTGAGTCAACTGAAAATCAGCCGTTCAAAAAAAAAAAAAATTTGACCTTCCCAAAATGGCCGCTGCTCCTCCCCCTTCCACCTCCATGAGGGTCACACAAAATGGTGGACAGACCATGCGGCCTCTCCTGCCATAAAGAAAATCACCATGCTAGCTCCCAAAGTAACTTTTAAATGTACTTTTAAACCTACTTAAACAGATAAACAATCTAATCTTAATCAAACACGATATGATCCATTTGAACCTGGTTTTGCGACAATAAAAATACATTTTAGCATCTTAAATATTATGAGAAACGCCTTGTCCCTTAAAATTTCCTATCAGCGTCTTACTGATACCACAATACATTAACGTGGATGTTTTTTTTTTTTTTTTCAGCATTTTGCGAGATGTCCATCATTAGCCGGTCAATTACAGCCGCGTTTGTAATGTACAGTGCATCATTAAGATCGTGATATCGCGGACCAGAGCCCCCATCTAACGAAGCTAAATATTTATCTTATTAAAAACACGTTAAAGGTTAAAGAACACAGTACGCAATTGGCGCAAAAAGTACCGCAAGGGTACTCCCTTAACTATACCTTAAGGAATGTACTTATACTGTAAACCTCTGTGTAGTGGTAGAGTGTAAATGCAACACAGTATAAGCTTATTACCTTTAAAGCTGTTCTAGCGTCACCGACGCTCTGAGAATACTTAACACTACACAGATACCGTGCTCAGGGTCCAACGCCTAATATATATATTATGAATGATATACTTGCAAAAGAATTAATACAAATACAAATCATACACTACAATATAACATAGACTACCTAACCAGATAACTACACAGGAAATATAATACAATTACTATTTAAGAGAAAATAAGAGAGAAAGAGGAGAAGAGAGAGAGAGAGAGAGAGATTGGCTCACAATAACAAGAAGATCAATATGGTTGCAGCGAAGCTTACACATGTGAGGAACAATCGCTGCGCAGTTATTCAATGCTGAGAATCTTTGTGGAGAAAATACTTGACCTTACCCATACTGGCAGTCCCTAACCCTACAATACCACATGGGACAGAAGCTAGACTCCATTTTATTAAAGCTCCCATGATTCCAAAGACTGCACCACATGGTTGAAAGGGGGAGGGGAAAATACCCGGCAGCAGCCATTTTAGATTTGCAGGTCCAAACACATGGCACTCTCTGCTACCCCACAATCACATAGCAGAAGACACAAGACTCCATTTTATTCCAAACTGTCCAAGCCTCAGAACAATGCATATGTTCTGATTTTACAATTCCAAACCATCTAAATCACCTTTCACAATTTCAATCCAACTTCCTAGAACCATCTTATTCACTTTCACATTCCAAACAACTTCAGTATCTCAATAACCAGAGCATATTCATCACAAGACCAGATCACAATGTAACCACACATCTCAGCCTGCCATTGCTACCAGCACATGTTCAAACGTAACTGCATGGTGGTATTTATGATTAACAAGATATATTATAACTAACCAGCACAATCTATTTTAAATCACCATAGGCAAACAAATACCACAAATGCTATGCTACAGGTTGTCTAATGTCCCAGCTACCATCACAGATTCCCAGATCTATCACACAAACACCCAACAATCACACAACCCAGTTACAATATCCTATTTAAACCAGAAAGCAATCTGTCTATATTTCCTTATCTAGCCATGTGAATTCAATACTTAGCCTTTGGTGCCTGGTGATGATCCAGCCATGCTTCTGGGAGCTTTGTTCTGAGTGTAGCTTCATTACATCTGTTCTCTGAGGCCACCTGCAAAAACTGACCCCCAACCCCCCCAGACAGGAACTATCCTCCTGTGTGTCTGTTCCTAGGGGAGGGGTCTCTCTCTCTCCTTTGTATATGTTAATCAGGTTCAGCCCTGAAAATCTTAGTAAAAGGTTGGCTTGACCATCCATTGTTCTCAACAAAGTGATCTCAGCTTTTATACATATAATCATATCTATCCGCTGCAATGTCCCACAACTTCACAATCAGCATCAAACTAACCCACACATCATTCTGCTTGCTTCAATACCAAACATGATGGGCGCATCTGGTTCTGTTCAGATAATACATATTCATGACATCAATTCATCAGCCAATTCTAAATCTCCATGATGTCTGGTGCTTGACATTATTATAACCATGTACTGTATGAAACAAGCGCCGAATCCATCTCCGTGCCATGTCCGAGCAAATGCGTGTGTTACCATATATTGCTGTGCTCGCTGCGCATATTTGCAAGTATATCGACTTAAATGTGTGTGTGGTATGTATGTTCTCTCTATGTAATATTTTTGACTTTGACAATGTAAAACAAAAAGATGCACCTGCTGGTACCGGACCGCTGTGGTCGCCACCCTAGAGGCACCCAGCGCATCCTCCCAAGTGTCATTAGATATGGGCCCCAGATCGCATTCCCATTTAGATTTAAGAGAAAGTAGGGTCTCATCATGATATGCACGTAGTAAAGCAGAGTAAAATATGGAAATGGTACAGTTTTGAAAATTAACAAATAGTTCCCTAACTGGAGTGTCCCGGAGCATCAGCGGAGCGTTTGCAAACTGAACCTGACAAGCATGGCGGAGTTGTAGATATCGATAAAAGTAGAAGGATGGGATATTATAATCCTCCTCCAATTGTTGGAACGACTTAAAGATACCCATATGATACAATTGCCCAAGAGACTGCACTCCCCGGCGGCACCAGACCTCCATCATCTGTAACGATGCAAGCTCGTTAAGAGAATGTGCGTAGGCCAGGGGCGTCTCTGGATCCCAACCCTCTCCCCGCAGCAGTCTATGCGTCTGTCTCCATACCATAATTGCTTGTTTGACAACGGGAAGGTCAAGTATTGCTACATTGTTACTCAATAGTAGTTGTAATGGGGTGCAATTCCGATCTGTTACATAGAGAATTCGGGAGATCAATTCATCTCTAGCAGGATCATGTAACCACTTACTAATATGCACCATTTGTGCCGCTAGATAATACAATCTGAATTTAGGGAGGCCCAGGCCCCCAGAGTCACGGGAGCGTGTGAGGGTGTCTAATTTTATTCTGACCCTGCGTTTGGACCATACGATAGAGGACAGAACACCATCTATTTTCCGAAAGGTTTTTAATGGGAGATAGACAGGGGAGTGCTGCAGTACATACAGCAACTTAGGCAGGGCCACCATTTTCACTAAATTAATTCTACCCGTTATAGTTAGAGGTAGAGTCCCCCATATCGCAATACGGGAATGCAAATAATCTATAAGAGGTTTTATGTTTAGGGAAAAGTATTGAGAAGGATTATTTGTGACCCAGATTCCTAAGTACTTGAATGAGTCCACCCAACGTAGAGGGAGGGCCACGGGCGGGACACCCGGACAAGTACCCCGAAAGGGCAATATGCAGGACTTATCCCAATTGATGGACAGGCCAGAGTATCCGCCATAAGTGTCAATAACACGCAACACATGTGGCATGGTATTGCGGTATTCTGATATAAACAGCAGTATATCATCCGCGTATAAAGCAATCTTGTCCGTGGTGGAGCCCACCCGAAACCCCCCCACCCGCAAGTGAGAACGCACCAAGCACGCCAAGGGTTCCACTGCCAAAGCAAAGAGGATAGGGGATAGTGGACAGCCCTGCCTTGTACCCCTGGCTAAGGGAAATGCAGATGAAATGAATCCATTTATCGAGACCCTAGCTGATGGGCCAGAGTAAAGTAACTTGACCCACCGTATAAAGCGTGGTCCAATGCCGAAGCGGGCCATAGACCTCCACAAGAACGCCCACTCCACTGAATCAAAAGCTTTAGCAGCGTCAAGGGACACCACAACAGAAGTGTCGGCGTCCCCGCGAGGGCCCTGTAGGTGCGTGAACAAGCGCCTAAGGTTAGTTAGAGTGGACCGCCCCGGCACAAAACCGGTCTGATCTGTGTGTATAATTTGGGTAATAACGGAGTTCAGTCTAATTGCCAGGATCTTTGCTAAGACCTTGACATCAGTTGTAAGTAGCGAGATAGGTCTATATGAATCTACCCGCTCTGGGTTCTTATCCGGCTTTAGTAGCACTATTATCAAAGCCTCAGTCATAGAATCCGGCAGCGACCCCAATTCCAACAGGTCATTGAACAGAGTGAGCAACTTAGGGCCATAAAAGTCAATATGTTTCTTATATAGCTCAATGGGAAGTCCATCTAGCCCCGGTGCTTTGCCTCCAGGAAATGACTTTATGGCTATTTCAATTTCCGTCAATGACAAAGGGGAATCAAGGAATTCAGCTGCCACATTAGAGAGCGAGGGCAATGGTATATCAGCAAGATACTCATTTATTTTGGTTAAATCCGCCGATAATCTCGTACTATACAGACTCTTATAATAAGCAACAAAGTGGTCCGCTATTTCCGGGGTTTTTACATAGGTTACACCATCGTCCCCGCCTATCGCAAGGACAGTATTGGAGAATTTATCTGTCGCCGCTAAATGTGCTAGATAAGTACCTGGTCTATCGCCCGTAGCATAATAAGAGTGTTGGGCATACAGTAACCGGTATTTGGCTTTATCAGACAGACAGTTTCTCCATTTGGACTGCGCAAGCAACCATGCGTCCTTGGAGGCAACCAATCCATCTTGCAAATATTGGATTTCTAGGGACCTGCAGGACGCCTCAAGCTCCATTTCCTGGAGCTTGTAGCCATTTTTTAAAGTAGCAACCCTTCTAATTAATGAACCTCGTATAAATGCTTTAAATGCGTCCCAGAGGATTGCTGGGCCAACAGTACCCCCGTTTAGCTCCAGGAACTCCCGCCATGCAAGCTCAAGCTCCGCTCCAGTGCCCATCTGTGAAAGCCAGAATGAGTTACATTTCCAAAACAACTGCCCACGGGAACCCCCAGTATCCAGATTCAACAGTATTGGAGAGTGGTCAGAGATACCTCTAGTTGCATATTGGACATCATTAATTTTGGGAATCATACAGGGGGAGACCAGAGCTATATCAATCCTAGAAAAAGAGGAGTAAGTAGGAGAGAAGCAGGAGAACTGGCGAGCAGCCGGATGCCGTGCTCTCCAGACGTCCACCAGGCCCATACCCTCCACTAACCGAGCGAAGTTACCCGGGCGTGGACGAGGCACAGTGACATTGGTGTTAAATCTATCCACTCCAGGATCCATGACATTATTAAAATCCCCAATGCAAACAGTGGGAATGTTGGGGTAAAGGGACATAAAATCGGCAGCTTTGCGTAGAACCTCCGGGGAGTATGGTGGAGGAATATAAATAGCCAACAACAATAAAGACATGGAATTTATCTGACAGTTAAGAAAAATATATCTTCCCCACCGGTCCACCTGTACCTGGCCCACAACAAACGAAACAGATCTACGGATCATGATGGAGACGCCTCTGGAATGGGAGGTATGAGTGGAGTGGTACGACCACCCTATCCATGGCTTTTTAAGTGATAGAACTTTGGCTCCCTCCAGGTGCGTCTCCATAAGACAAATCACATCTGCGGAGTACTGCCTAATCTGTCGAAGCACCAGGGCCCTTTTAATTTTATCATTAATGCCCCGCACATTCCAGGATAAAATTTTTAGACTAAGTGATGCCATAATACATAGTAGCGCTAAGTGTTAAGTGTGTCCAAGACAGGGAAGGTATCCCAAATAGACAGGAAAGTAACTGCCCACAAAAAATGTCGCTAAATATGTTGCAACAGCAATGCATAAAAAACATCAACCCATCAAATCCACCCTTCCCCCCCATACAACCCCCCACCCTGTATACCGGCCCGAACTGTGGCATACCTACCCACAAAATAACCTCCCAACAACTAAACAACTAGTAAAGAGGACAAAAAAAATACAGTGGCCAAGGGCAGGCATTGCTCCCCTACCATAACCTAACCCCCCCAGGGTCAAGGCAGCACCCAGCCCCCCGACCCAGCAGGGACCCAACAGCAAGTGCAACATTCAATATACTACCAGTAAAGGCCACCTGGAAGGAAAAAGTCAACAAACATTAAAAGAATAACTGTAGGCACAAAGTATGTGAGGACATATATCGCAGCTCATTCCGTGGGTAATCGTGACACTCAGTCATTTGCCAGAGCGCGCCCGGCCGGGAACTGCCGGTCAAGCCATGCCGCCGCCTCCCGCGGGGTCAGAAAGAATTTTGTCTCTCCTCTCGCGACCACCCGCAACTTCGAGGGAAAGAGCATAGCATAAGGGAGATTGAGCTCTCGAAGACGTCTCTTGATTGGAAGGAATTGGGATCTCTCCTTCTGGATGTCGACCGCAAAATCAGGAAACACTGAGATCCGGGTACCATTCCACTTGAGTGGGCCCTTGGTGCGTGCCAGGGTTAGAACCATGTCCCGATCCTTGAAGTGTAGGAATTTAGCTATAAGTGTTCGGGGAGGAGCACCAGGCGGTAGTGGCCGCATAGGGATTCTATGTGCTCGTTCCACCGCATAGTGTGACGTAAAAGCATCCGTCCCAAAGAAATCTAGGAGCCACTTCTCCAAAAACCGCTCAGGTGCATCATTCTCTTCCTTCTCAGGCTGGCCCACAAACCGAATGTTATTCCGTCTCAGACGCCCCTCCAAATCGGTCAACTTCTGCACCTCCGTCATCTGGGATTCAAGGGCAGTGGTGCGTCGGCCAAGCGGAGCCACCGTGTCCTCAACAGTAGAAATACGGGTTTCCGCCTCCCCCACTCTCTCTCTCTAACGTGTTGTAGATCCTGATGGATTAAAGAGAGATCCGATTGTACTTGAGTGATCTTGTCGGCCAGCCTGCCTTCGCTGGCATTAACTGCATCCAGTACCCTTTGGAGAGCATCCTCTGTAGCTTCAGGGGGGTTGGAGCCAGCACTTGTAGCCGGAGACGGAGGAGAGGAGCCATTCTGTGACCCCTCCCATTCTCTTATTTTGTGCAGGAGGATTCCTGGCGTATTTTACAAGCTTGGCCGCAGCCTGAGAAGTTTTCCCCATAATAATCTTTATATTCACCTCCAAGGGGAACTGCAGCACTATATGAGAGAGTTATGATAAGACAAGTAGACAGTCTTCCAGCCAGTGCTATATCAACAAATCAGGAATCACACAATGGTGGGCCAGCAGCCTCCAGCCGGATATATATAATGAAAAAAGAAAAAGTCACAGCCCTATATTTCAGGTAGTAAATATGCAGCAGGGGGAGCTGTGAGCCGGGAGTATTGAGGAGACAATGACTGGGGTGAGAGCTTAATTCCCTGTCTCCCTAGCCCCACATGCAGCTCTGGAGGGAGGAGAAGAGACGGGGGGCCTCCGTACAGCCCAATATGAGTGACACCCCACAGTGGAGCACCTCCGACCCCTGGACTGCCGCCAGCCCCAGCAGTAGTTCTCACTGAAAGCACCTGGGAGGTACTTTATATGGGGCCTGAATTGTGGAGCTTTATTGTTTCAAGGCTGCAGCAGCAGCAGCGTGGCCCCTCCGGCAACAGTAGCAGGCAGGAGGTACCCGACACAGGGAGAAGCGGGGGGGGGGGCACGCCCAGCCCAGCAGGAGGTCAGGGGGTGCAGTCCGCGTGCGTCTCTCGTCTCCCGGCCGCCGACCGGAAGCAGCGCGGGCAGCCGCGGCCGGAGCAGGGGAGACCGCACTCAGGCAGCGGGACCAAGCGGCAGCAGAAGAGAGGAGGGCAGTGGGCACACACGGCCGCAGATCACTCCCCGGGAGCCCGAGGCAGCGCTCCAATCCCCGCCGCCACGGACACCGCGTCCCACGTGGCGCAGCAGAGCCCAGGCCGAGTTTGTCACGGCGGCCAGTTACACAGGTAGGGCAGCAGACCAGGGACAGACACACTCCGATGGGTCCACCACAAGGCTAGGCAAGTCCAGGGCACCCACGAACCCCGGGGGGAAGCCGTCCAGATATATAAAAGGATGTTGAGGCAGGAGAGCTCAGCACAGTACGTGCTACTCCATGCCCATCGTAGCCACGCCCCCCATGCGCATTTCACTTTTGCTAAGCTTCGTCAGGGCTATAGTATTTTCTTCAGTAGACATATAGATATAACATGGACCAGTAGAAGTAAATGTATAAGTAGCATATAGACCCAAGGGACTACAAGTTCTTTATACTTATTCATGTCATGTCTTTGAGGGTAATGTACTAGGCCTTGGAGAGAAATAAAGTAGACAGAGAAAAAGTACCAACCAATCAGCTCCTAACTGCCATGTTACAGGCTGTATTTGACAGGAGCTGGCTGGTTGGTACTTTGTTTTTGTCCACTTTATCTCTCTCCAAGGCTGCCATTGTTTTCTTCTATATTTTCTCTTTTATTCCATACAGTAAATGCATTGTTTACAAATTATTATTGATATTAGTCTCTGTATTGCACTACAATGTTGATGTGTCCATAAAATCACAAGTTCTCAGGATCCAAAATTTCCTTATTTTTGTCTCTTGAAACCACATAGTAAAAGCAGACATTTTATAGTTTTCAGCAACCTTTGTTGAACCCACAAAATG
>NC_086446.1:275760004-275880004 GCF_028390025.1 Pseudophryne corroboree
AGAGGCTAAGGAACTGGGTATCTCCCTTGTATTAGAACTGCTCAGATGGAAAAGCAAGATGTTGTGTTTTAATACGTAGAGAACCCGAAATGCTGTTGCTAAGGGCAACAGCAAAACCCTAAAGGGTTACCAACGGGTGTGGCAGTAAACTCCTTGGTCAGAGATGGAATGATAGACACAAGGAGAATCTCCACAATCCTAATTCTCACTTGCAGTGCACAGGTTTTAGCTTACTGCCACTAAACTGACCCCTGACACCTAGCACAGTGAGACAGGATTAGACAGGCAAGTCTTAGAATACAGCCGCAAACTTGCTAAGTTCACAGAGTAGTAACAGAACCCCAGCAAGCTAAACGACTGACTCCAGTCTTACTGCTAGGTCTGGATTGGCAGAGTGTAATACCAAATCCCCAGGCCTATTTGCAGTAAGCAACAAACAAATACAAAGCTACACAGTACTGGCTAACTTTCATGAACTGACTAACCAACAAAGATTCAGCAGCATCTGCTTACCATGAAAAGAGGCCTTATAAAGCAGGTGCTGTCCACGCCCCACTCAGACCTCACAGACTGTGAGCACAAAAACCAGCACCGGATCCCCTGCCGTGCACAGAGCCTATAACCACTGCACAGCAAAAGACCCGAACCGGAGTATCAGCTGCGCTCAGGTTACTCCACTAGCACTTGTCTCCCGGTTGCCATGACGACGTGGCAGCACAGGGCAGGAGACCCTAACAGTACCCCCCCTCTGACGAGGGGTCAAAGAACCCCTACCACCGGGTTTATCGGGGAACTGCGAGAAGAAAGAGCGTATCAGTCTGGGGGCATGAAGATCACAACTGCGCACCCACGACCGCTCCTCCGGGCCATACCCCTTCCAGTGCACCAAAAATGACAGCCGACCCCGAACCACCTTGGAGTCAAGAATCCTTTCAACAACAAACTCCCTCTGGCCACGTATCAGAAGAGGGGAAGGTCTTCCACTGGAAGAAGGATTACTAATCGCCCGTTTTAAAAGGGAACAATGAAATGTTTTATTGATACCCAAAGAACGGGGCAGATCTAACTGAAATGCCACCGGATTGATAACCCTGGTGATCTTATAAGGGCCGATGAACCGGGGCCCTAACTTATGAGATGGCTGTCTCAACTTCAAATTCTTGGTAGACAACCAGACGAAGTCTCCTAATTTGAAGCTGCAGGGTCTTTTCCGCTTATCAAAAATCCTTTTGGTCACTAATGACACAGACACAAGGGCTTTCTTCACTTTCCGCCAAATACCTCTAAGGACCGAAACCACAGAGGAACCACCAGGCGTGGAGTCCAGGGGGTCAAAAGAATTGGCCTTAGGATGATGCCCATACACACAAAGGAAGGGAGAGATCCCTGTAGCAGAGTGAGCCGCGTTGTTATAGGCAAACTCCGCCATGGACAGATGAGCAACCCAGTCAGTCTGACACTTGGAGACATAACACCTGAGGAACTGCTCCAAGGACTGGTTCACCCTTTCAGTCTGCCCATTAGACTGCGGATGGTAGCCTGACGACAAGCTGACAGAAATCTGGAGATCGGAACAAAATGCCCTCCAGAATTTGGCCACAAACTGGGATCCGCGGTCAGAGACCACATCAAGTGGCAACCCGTGGAGACGCACAACATGCAGCATAAATAATTCAGACAGGCGTCTGGCTGATGGCAGCCCAACCAGTGGAACGAAGTGCGCCATCTTCGAAAACCTGTCAACGACAACCCAGATGGCTGTCATCCCCGAGGATTTGGGCAAGTCCACCACAAAATCCATTGAAATGTGGGTCCATGGCTTAGATGGGATAGAGAGTGGATGTAATGGGCCAACAGGAACCCCTCTAGGAGTCTTATTTCGGGCACAGATGTCACATGCCCGAACCCACTGATCCACATCCTTAGCCACCGAGGGCCACCACACCGCCCTAGATAGCAACTCCCGAGTTCTGGCAATACCCGGGTGACCTGCCGACTTCTTGGCATGGAATTCCAGGAACACTCGCTGTCTTAACCTAGGAGGCACAAACAAAAGACCTACCGGAAGGTCTGGAGGAGCCTGCTCCTGTGCTCTAAGGACTAATGATAAGAGGTCCTGGGTAATGCCCACTTTAATACATGATGGGGAAACAATGGGCAACGGCTCCTCGGTGGTCTCCTGGATTGGAGCAAAACTCCGCGAGAGCGCATCAGCCTTGATGTTTTTTGACCCAGGGCGATATGTTATCAAAAAATTAAAGCGAGCAAAAAACAAAGCCCATCGTGCCTGCCTGGCATTGAGACGCTTCGCTGACTCTAAATATGCCAGATTCTTATGGTCAGTGAGAATTGAGACCACAAACTTAGCCCCCTCAAGCCAGTGTCTCCACTCCTCGAGTGCATCCTTAATAGCCAACAATTCCCGGTTACCCACGTCATAATTCATTTCGGCAGGCGAAAATTTACGGGAAAAGTAAGCACAGGGATGAAGGCGATTATCAGACACTCCCATCTGAGAAAGCACTGCCCCAATACCCATCTCAGAGGCATCCACCTCCACCACAAAAGGACGCTCTGGATCTGGGTGTCGCAGCACCTTGGCCGAAACAAATGCCCTTTTGAGACGGGCAAAAGCCGCTTTAGCCTCACAAGACCAGTGAGCAACATCCGCCCCTTTCTTAGTGATTGCCACCAAGGGCGCCACTATAGACGAAAATCCAGCGATAAATCGTCTATAAAAATTCGCAAAGCCCAGGAAACGCTGAAGCGCCTTCAAACTAGTGGGCTGCACCCAATCCAGGACTGCCTGTACCTTGGAACCCTCCATTTGGAAACCTTCTGGGGAGATAATATATCCTAGAAATGCGATTTGCTGAACTTCAAATTCGCACTTCTCCAGCTTCGCCCCAAGCCGGTGGTCTCTGAGTTTCTGGAGGACTAAGCGTACATGCTTCTGATGTTCCTCCAGGGAATGGGAGAAGATTAGGATGTCATCTAAGTATACAACTAAGAATCTATCCAAATATTCCCTGAGCACATCATTCATGAAATCCTGGAAGACTGCCGGGGCATTACAGAGCCCAAAAGGCATCACCAAATATTCATAATGCCCTGAGTGGGTATTAAAGGCAGTCTTCCATTCATCCCCCTCTCTTATTCGGATTAGATTGTACGCACCGCGTAGGTCAATCTTAGAAAAAATGGTGGCAGTACGAAGCTGGTCAAACAAGACCGAAATGAGAGGCAGTGGGTATGAGTTTTTAATCGTGATACGGTTCAATTCCCTGAAGTCGATGCAGGGTCGCAACGAACCGTCCTTTTTACCCACGAAGAAGAACCCCGACCCAACTGGAGACTGTGAAGGTCTGATAAATCCCTTAGCCAAGTTCTCCTGAATGTACTCTGCCATAGCCTGAGTCTCAGGACGTGACAGGGAGTACAACCTGCTCTTGGGAAGCTTAGCATTTGGCAACAAATCAATGGCACAGTCATAGGGGCGATGGGGAGGTACTACCTCTGCAACTTTTTTGGAGAACACGTCCGCAAAATCTGCATAACACCCTGGCAATCCTGGCAAACTTAGCTGCGAGAGCCTGACTGGAAGGCTCAAGCAACTCCTGAAACAATCAGTACCCCAACTAAGAATCTCCCCAGAGACCCAGTCAAATTGAGGATTGTGGGCCCTTAACCAGGGTAACCCCAACACCAATGGGGCAAAAGTACAGACAGTCACATAAAAGGACAATTTTTCAGAGTGTGTGGCTCCAATAAACAAAGAAATCTGGCTAGTGCAAGAGGTAATTTTACCTTGGGATAATGGTTCCCCGTTTAACCCACAAATCTCAATTTCCGATGCCAAGGGAACTAAGGGAACAGAGTGTTTCAGGGCGAATTGGCGGTCCATAAAAACCCCGTCGGCCCCACTGTCCACAAAGGCCTCAGTCTTGACAGTTTGACCGAGGATCTTCAAGGTCACCGGAATGATAAAAGTCTTCTTGGGAAATTCTGACTTCTGGCCTGACAGGATATTTCCCATCACCCTCAGGCCCTGAAGTTTTCCGGCTTTTCTGGGCATGATACTACCACATGACCTTTATTCCCACAGTACAAACACAACCCCTGCTGTCTCCTCCGCGTCTTCTCACGCGAGGAGAGGCAGGTAGCCCCAATCTGCATAGGCTCCTCAGAAAATTCCTCAGAGTCTGAGGTTCCCTTGGGAAGGAAGGAAATCTCAGTCTCCCTTTCAAGCCTACGCTCTCTCAGCCGTCTATCCACCCGGATGGATAACTGCATGAGCTGATCCAAGCTATCAGGCAAGGGATATTGTACCAGTTGGTCCTTTATCTGGTTAGAAAGACCTCTTCGGTACTGGTGTCTCAGGGCTGGGTCATTCCACTGGGTATCATGGGCCAACCTCCGAAACTCCGTACAGTAAACCTCAACTGGCCTTCGCCCTTGCTTAAGGATCGAAATCTGAGCCTCGGCTGAGGCCGTCTTGTCAGGGTCATCATACAACATGCCCAGTGCCGTAAAAAAAGCATCAACACTTTTAAGCGACGGACAGTCAGGCTGCAAACCATATGCCCAGACCTGTGGGTCTCCTTGTAGCAAGGAAATCACTATGCCCACCCGCTGAATCTCCGACCCAGAAGACTGAGGCCTAAGCCGGAAGTATAGCTTGCAGCTCTCCTTGAAACAAAAGAACTGCGAGCGATCTCCAGAAAAACGATCCGGGAGATTTACTTTCGGCTCCTTAACCCCTGCAGGTGCTGCTGCTGCGGGAGCTCCGCCAGCAGCCTGGGAGGTGTGCATTTTAATGGACAAATCATTAAATTGTCGAGTCAGGACCTGCACCTGATCGACCACCTGTTGCAACGTATTTTGAGGGGTATGCTCCATATTCCCACAAAATTTCAACAGGAGTATTAGGCTGCTGAATATGTTATGCACACCAGTGCCTGCAGGAAAGTACTGGTGTTTGAACTGTTATGCAAAACAGATGGACTCACAGACAAACTGGGGGATATGACATAACGTACACAGAAGGTGATAGGGTAACAAAATACACACAAAGTGAACAGAGAAGCCCAGAGGCTAAGGAACTGGGTATCTCCCTTGTATTAGAACTGCTCAGATGGAAAAGCAAGATGTTGTGTTTTAATACGTAGAGAACCCGAAATGCTGTTGCTAAGGGCAACAGCAAAACCCTAAAGGGTTACCAACGGGTGTGGCAGTAAACTCCTTGGTCAGAGATGGAATGATAGACACAAGGAGAATCTCCACAATCCTAATTCTCACTTGCAGTGCACAGGTTTTAGCTTACTGCCACTAAACTGACCCCTGACACCTAGCACAGTGAGACAGGATTAGACAGGCAAGTCTTAGAATACAGCCGCAAACTTGCTAAGTTCACAGAGTAGTAACAGAACCCCAGCAAGCTAAACGACTGACTCCAGTCTTACTGCTAGGTCTGGATTGGCAGAGTGTAATACCAAATCCCCAGGCCTATTTGCAGTAAGCAACAAACAAATACAAAGCTACACAGTACTGGCTAACTTTCATGAACTGACTAACCAACAAAGATTCAGCAGCATCTGCTTACCATGAAAAGAGGCCTTATAAAGCAGGTGCTGTCCACGCCCCACTCAGACCTCACAGACTGTGAGCACAAAAACCAGCACCGGATCCCCTGCCGTGCACAGAGCCTATAACCACTGCACAGCAAAAGACCCGAACCGGAGTATCAGCTGCGCTCAGGTTACTCCACTAGCACTTGTCTCCCGGTTGCCATGACGACGTGGCAGCACAGGGCAGGAGACCCTAACACATAGTTAATTTCATATTGGGACTAAGGACTCCAGGGCTAGGCCGCAATAATGGCTATTAAGCAGGAGGATAGTAATGGGTCACAGTAGTCAGAGTGACCTATAATTACAGTTCCATGTATGGCTTAATCATAGTGCTAAGGAGAAGGTAGAAAGCACTGGGTATATTATATATGTAACAGGAGGAGTGGAGTGAAACTTGAACTGTTTAACGCTTCATAAATAGTTTTCTCTTACGTCCTAGAGGATGCTGGGGACTCCGTAAGGACCATGGGGTATAGACGGGCTCCGCAGGAGATAGGGCACCTAAAAAGAACTTTGACTATGGGTGTGCACTGGCTCCTCCCTCTATGCCCCTCCTCCAGACCTCAGTTAGATCTTGTGCCCAGAGGAGAATGGGTGCACTGCAGAGAGCTCTCCAGAGTTTTCTGTTGAAGAAGAATTTTGTTAGGTTTTTTATTTTCAGGGAGTCCTGTTGGCAACAGGCTCCCTGCATCGTAGGACCGAGGAGAGAGAAGCAGAGCTTGCTTGTCAAGTTGGGCACTGCTTCTAAGGCTACTGGACACCATTAGCTCCAGAGGGAGTCGGAACACAGGTCTCACCTGGGGTTCGTCCCGGAGCCGCGCCGCCGTCCTCCTCACAGATGCCGAAGATAGAAGCCGGATAGAGAAGGCAAAAGACATCTTAGGCGGCAGAAGACATCAGATCTTCATGAGGTAAGGCGCGCAGCGGTACGCTGCGCACCATTGCTCCCAGTCACACACACACAGAGCAGCACTGAAGGGTGCAGGGCGCAGGGGGGGGGGGGGGGGGGCGCCCTGGGCAGCAATAAACCTCACATTTTGGCCAAATACAGTTTGATTAGGCTGCGGAGGCAGTAAATCTATGATCCCCTGCCATTTTACTGGAAAAATCACTGGGACCGAAGCCCGCCGTCGGGTGGGTGGGGCTTGATTCTCAGCACTAACCAGCGCCATTTTCTCCACAGAAGCTGCATGAGGAAAACGCTGGCTCCCTGGTCTCTCCCCTGCTGAACTTCACAGGCTTGAAAAGGAGGAGGGGGGCACATTAGCGACGCAGTGAGTGGGAATTGGCATATTATATATAAAAAGCGCTACACCAGCACGTTTGGATTCTGAATATTCCAAAGTCACAGCTGGTTCCGACGACACGTCTACTGTTCCTGGGAATGATTCTGGACACAGTCCAGAAAAAAGTGTTTCTCCCGGAAGAGAAAGCCAAGGAGCTGTCATCTCTAGTCAGAAACCTCCTGAAACCAAAACAGGTGTCGGTGCATCACTGCACGCGAGTCCTGGGAAAGATGGTGGCTTCTTACGAAGCAATTCCTTTCGGCAGGTTCCATGCCAGAATCTTTCAGTGGGACCTGTTGGACCAATGGTCCGGATCGCATCTTCAGATGCATCGGCTAATAACCCTGTCTCCAAGAACCAGGGTGTCTCTGCTGTGGTGGCTGCAGAGTGCTCATCTTCTAGAGGGCCGCAGATTCGGCATACAGGACTGGGTCCTGGTGACCACGGATGCCAGCCTTCGAGGCTGGGGGGCAGTCACACAGGGAAGAAACTTCCAAGGACTATGGTCGAGTCAGGAGACTTCCCTACACATAAATATTCTAGAACTAAGGGCCATTTACAATGCCCTAAGTCAGGCAAAACCCCTGCTTCTACACCAGCCGGTACTGATCCAGTCAGACAACATCACGGCGGTCGCCCATGTAAACCGACAGGGCGGCACAAGAAGCAGGACGGCAATGGCAGAAGCCACAAGGATTCTCCGATGGGCGGAAAATCATGTGCTAGCACTGTCAGCAGTGTTCATTCCGGGAGTGGACAACTGGGAAGCAGACTTCCTCAGCAGGCACTACCTCCACCCGGGAGAGTGGGGACTTCATCCAGAAGTCTTCACACTGATTGTAAATCGTTGGGAACGGCCACAGGTGGACATGATGGCGTCCCGCCTAAACAAAAAACTAGAGAGATATTGCGCCAGGTCAAGGGACCCTCAGGCGATAGCGGTGGACGCTCTAGTGACACCGTGGGTGTACCAGTCAGTTTACGTGTTCCCTCCTCTGCCTCTCATACCAAAGGTACTGAGAATAATAAGAAAACGAGGAGTAAGGACAATACTCGTGGTTCCGGATTGGCCAAGAAGAGCGTGGTACCCGGAACTTCAAGAGATGATCTCAGAGGACCCATGGCCTCTGCCGCTCAGACAGGACCTGCTGCAGCAGGGGCCCTGTCTGTTCCAAGACTTACCGCGGCTGCGTTTGACGGCATGGCGGTTGAACGCCGGATCCTAAAGGAAAAGGGCATTCCGGAGGATGTCATTCCTACGCTGATTAAAGCCAGGAAAGATGTAACTGTAAAACATTATCACCGCATATGGCGGAAATATGTTGCTTGGTGTGAGGCTAATAAGGCCCCAACAGAGGAATTTCAGCTTGGTTGATTTCTGCACTTCCTACAGGCAGGAGGGACTATGGGCCTAAAATTAGGCTCCATTAAGGTACAGATATCGGCTCTGTCGATTTTCTTCCAAAAAGAACTAGCTTCACTACCTGAAGTTCAGACATTTGTAAAAGGAGTGCTGCATATTCAGCCCCCTTTTGTGCCTCCAGTGGCACCCTGGGATCTCAACGTGGTGTTGAATTTCCTAAAATCACATTGGTTTGAGCCACTAAAGACCGTGGATCTAAAATATCTCACGTGGAAAGTGGTCATGTTATTGGCCTTGGCTTCGGCCAGGCGTGTATCAGAATTGGCGGCTTTGTCATTTAAAAGCCCTTATCTGATTTTCCATATGGATAGGGCAGAATTGAGGACTCGTCCCCAGTTTTTACCTAAGGTGGTATCAGCTTTTCACTTGAACCAACCTATTGTAGTGCCTGCGGCTACTAGCGACTTGGAGGATTCCAAGTTGCTGCACGTAGTCAGGGCCTTGAAAATTTATGTTTCCAGGACGGCTGGAGTCAGGAAAACTGACTCGCTATTTATCCTGTATGCACCCAACAAACTGGGTGCTCCTGCTTCTAAGCAGACTATTGCTCGCTGGATTTGTAGCACAATTCAGCTGGCGCATTCTGCGGCTGGACTGCCGCATCCTAAATCAGTTAAAGCCCATTCTACAAGGAAGGTGGGCTCATCTTGGGCGGCTGCCCGAGGGGTCTCGGCTTTACAACTTTGCCGAGCTGCTACTTGGTCAGGGGCAAACACGTTTGCAAAATTCTACAAATTTGATACCCTGGCTGAGGAGGACCTTGAGTTCTCTCATTCGGTGCTGCAGAGTCATCCGCACTCTCCCGCCCGTTTGGGAGCTTTGGTATAATCCCCATGGTCCTTTCGGAGTTCCCAGCATCCACTAGGACGTTAGAGAAAATAAGATTTTACTCACCGGTAAATCTATTTCTCGTAGTCCGTAGTGGATGCTGGGTGCCCGTCCCAAGTGCGGATTGTCTGCAATAATTGTACATAGTTATTGGCCCTCATTCCGAGTCGTTCGCTCGGTAATTTTCTTCGCATCGCAGCGTTTTTCTGCTTAGTACGCATGCGCAATGTTCGCACTGCGACTGCGCCAAGTAATTTTGATATGAAGATAGTTTTTTTACTCACGGCTTTTTCTTCGCTCCGGCGATCGTAATGTGATTGACAGGAAATGGGTGTTACTGGGCGGAAACACTGCGTTTTATGGGCGTGTGGATAAAAACGCTACCGTTTCCGGAAAAAACGCGGGAGTGGCTGGAGAAATGGGGGAGTGTCTGGGCGAACGCTGGGTGTGTTTGTGACGTCAACCCAGGAACGACAAGCACTGAACTGATCGCAGATGCCGAGTAAGTCTGAAGCTACTCTGAAACTGCTAAGTAGTTTGTAATCGCAATATTGCGAATACATCGTTCGCAATTTTAAGAAGCTAAGATTCACTCCCAGTAGGCGGCGGCTTAGCGTGTGTAACTCTGCTAAAATCGCCTTGCGAGCGAACAACTCGGAATGAGGGCCATTGTTCACTAAAGGGTTATTGTTATGAGCCATCTGTTGAGAGGCTCAGTTATGTTTCATACTGTTAACTGGATATGGTATCACGTGTTATACGGTGTGATTGGTGTGGCTGGTATGAGTCTTACCCGGGATTCAAAATCCTTCCTTATTGTGTCAGCTCTTCCGGGCACAGTATCCTAACTGAGGCTTGGAGGAGGGTCATAGTGGGAGGAGCCAGTGCACACCAGGTAGTCTAAAAGCTTTCTTTTAGTTGTGCCCAGACTCCTGCGGAGCCGCTATTCCCCATGGTCCTTTCGGAGTTCCCAGCATCCACTACGGACTACGAGAAATAGATTTACCGGTGAGTAAAATCTTATTTTTACCATATATTCCCCAACAGCAAAAGAAAGTAACACCCTATCAGATGCAGTTCTTTCGGTTGCACAAGTCCAAAAGAGGTCGGGGATCCTCTTTCCTCGCCAGAGGTAAGGGCAGAGGCAAGAGAGCACCTGCTTCGGCAGGTGCCCAGGAACAAAAGTCCTCCCCGGCTACTCCAAAACCCACAGCATGACGCTGGGGCTCCCCTGAGGGAGTCCGCACCGGTGGGGGCACGTCTTCGATTTTTCAGTCAGGCCTGGGTCAGTTCGGACCTGAATCCCTGGGTGTTGGAAATAGTTTCCCAGGGTTACAAATTGGGATTCGAGGAGGTGCCCCCGCGCCGATTTTTCAAATCGGCCCTACCAGCTTCCACATCGGAAAGGGATGTAGTGTTAGCTGCAATTCAAATGCTGTGTATACAGCAAGTGATAATCAAGGTTCCCCTGCACCAGCAGGGAAGAGGTTACTACTCAACCCTATTTGTGGTCCCGAAACCGGACGGTTCGGTCAGACCTATTTTGAATCTGAAATCCCTAAACCTGTACATAAAAAGATTTAAATTCAAAATGGAATCTCTCAGAGCGATAATAGCCAACATGGAGGAGGGGGAGTTTATGGTGTCTCTGGACATAAAGGATGCGTACCTTCATGTCCCCATATATGCCCCCCATCAGGAATACCTGAGATTCGCTGTACAGGATTGTCATTACCAATTTCAGATGTTGCCGTTTGGACTCTCCACGGCCCCGAGGATTTTCACCAAGATAATGGCGGAAATTATGGTGGTCCTGCGCACGCATGGAGTCACAATTATCCCATACTTGGACGATCTCCTGATAAAAGCGAGATCAAGGGAGAAATTGCTGAGCAGTGTGGCGCTCTCTCTGAGAGTGCTCCAGCAACATGGTTGGATTTTAAATCTACCAAAGTCACAGTTGATTCCGACAACTCGACTACCGTTCCTAGGTATGATACTGGATACGGAACAAATGAAGGTCTTCCTCCCAATAGAGAAAGCCCAAGACATCCAGAACATGGTCAGAGACCTGCTAAAACCGAAAAGGGTGTCAGTTCACCAATGCACTCGAGTTCTGGGGAAAATGGTGGCGGCCTACGAGGCCATTCCCTTCGGAAGGTTCCATACAAGGACTTTTCAATGGGACCTTCTGGACAAGTGGTCCGAGTCCCATCTGCACTTACATCGGAAAATAACTCTGTCCCCAGGGACCAGAGTGTCCCTCCTGTGGTGGTTGCAAAGTGCTCACCTCCTAGAGGGTCGCAGGTTCGGAATTCAGGATTGGATCCTGGTTACCACGGACGCGAGCCTCTGAGGATGGGGAGCGGTCACACAGGGAAAAAAATTTCAGGGTCTTTGGTCAGACCAGGAGTCCTGTCTACACATCAATGTGTTGGAACTCAGGGCCATTTACAACGGCCTTCGACAAGCGGAGAGTTTTCTTCGAAACCTACCAGTTCTGATTCAATCAGACAATGTCACAGCAGTGGCTCATGTGAACCGCCAAGGCGGGACAAGAAGCAGAGTCGCAATGGCGGAAGCCACAAGGATCCTTCGCTGGGCGGAAATTCATGTAAGCGCTCTGTCAGCTGTCTTCATTCCGGGAGTGGACAACTGGGAAGCAGACTTCCTCAGCAGACACGATCTCCATCCAGGAGAGTGGGGACTTCATCAAGAAGTCTTTGCAGATGTAACACGTCTTTGGGGAACTCCTCAAATAGACATGATGGCGTCACGCCTCAACAAAAAACTTCGGAGGTATTGCGCCAGGTCTCGGGACCCTCAGGCAGTAGCAGTAGACGCTCTGGTAACACCGTGGGTGTTCAAATCGGTCTACGTGTTTCCTCCTCACTGTCACAACTGAGGGCCTGAGCTGATGGGAGGCAGCCTCAGTTGTAGGGGCTGAGGTGTAGTGGAACCTGGGAGGTTGTATCAGACCCCTAGACATGTAAGTTACACGTAGAAGAATTGCCCGAAGGCGTGACCACGACAACCAGAATAAAAGTCAATGATGTTTATTATGACATACTCCGTATCACAGCAGCAATAAAAGGAAAACATAAAATCAGCAGTGAAATAATACAGTTCCTGGGTACTACAGGGTGGCAAGGGCCACAGGGCTCTGGTAGTATGAGACAGTTCTTATTATCTTCTAGTTGGAAAGTCCTTACCAGGCCCGACTATAGCAATGGAGATAGCCCAGGATCGTACCAGCTGGTGTTCCAGGAAAAGCTGGGCTGCTGTGGGTAAAATGGCTGCTGTGGGTACTGGCTGGAACCAGACTGATGTTAGCACGGAGTGGATTGCTGGATGGAACCAGCCAAATAATAAATGAAGCTTGAGAGCGATGAAATATGATGGATATATGGAGCTTGAGAGCGGTGAAATAATAGTACCGGTGGTGAGAGGTAATCTGCAGAAATGATACCGGCACTTTAAGAAAAGCTGAACTCTGCTGGAAGCTAGGCTGGAAGCAGGTAATTCTGTAACTGGAAACAGATGAGTCCCAGATGAGTCCCAGAGGACTGGAGATTCAGGCTGCACCGCAGATGGTAAACTGGAGCGGGTCTCTTTAGTGGAAGTTTGGAGATGGTAACTGGAACCTGGAAAACAACCACAGGAGAGAGAGACAAACTGGAACTAGGTTTGACAACCAAAGCACTGACGCCTTCCTTGCTCAGGCACAGAATACTTATACCTGCAGCAAGGAAGGGATTGGCTAGGCAATTATGCAGATTACAATGCAAACAACGGATTGGAGGAATTTGAGCAGGTGACAGAATCCAACATGGCTGCGCCCATGCAGACACTTGGAGGGAAGATTGGTTTGTAATCCATGTGGGAACTTAGACAGTAATGGCGGCGCCGGCCACAGTAAACAGGAGACGCCAGACTGATGAGTACACATTTGAACCACGCGGGCAACAGCGGAGGCCGCTGCTGACGTAAGCGCCATTCTGAACTCCTGCATGCAGAAACTCAGGGACGGCGGCGGAGGCCGCGGGAGACGCCATTCAAGATGTAACATGGCGCCGCTGTGAGAGCGTCTCAGAGTGACAGGAGAGGAGGCAGGAATGTGGACATCAGTATAACAGATGAGATCCGGTCCTGGAGCGCTGAGCCAGCCTTAGGAGGCATCTGAAAGGTAAGTAATGGCGTCCAGATACCCGGATCGTGACAGCACCCCCCCTTTAGGAGTGGCCCCAGGACACTTCTTTGGCTTTTGAGGAAACTTGGAGTGGAAATTCCGGACCAAGGCAGGAGCATGGACATCAGAAGCATTGGTCCATGAGCGTTCCTCAGGGCCGTAACCCTTCCAGTCAATAAGATACTGTAATTGACCATAACGGTGACGTGAGTCCAGAATCTTGGCCACTTCATACTCAACGCCTCGTTGAGTTTGGACTTTCGGAGCTGGAGGAAGTGTAGAATGAAACCGATTCAGGATCAGCGGTTTCAACAGGGAAACATGGAATGTCCTGGGTATTTTTAAGAAGGGAGGTAACTGGAGTCTGTAAGCAACAGGATTGATGACTTGTTCAATTTTGAAAGGACCGATGTAGCGAGGTGCAAACTTCATGCTGGGAACTCTTAACCTCAAATTCTTCGTGGATAACCACACCCGATCACCCACCTTGAGAGCAGGAACCGCTCTACGCTTCTTATCCGCAAACTTCTTGTACCTGAACGATGCTTTGAGCAGAGCCGCTCGTACATTCTTCCAGTTGCTTGCAAACTGACGTAAAGTGATATCCACTGCTGGAACAGAAGTTGCTGGAAGCGGTTGGAATTCAGGAACTTTAGGGTGGAATCCATAGTGAAGAATGGTGTTAAAGAAGATGAGGAATGATATTGGTTGTTATGACAAAACTCGGCCCAGGGAAGTAGTTGAACCCAGTCATCTTGAGAGGAAGACACATAGATGCGGAGGAAGGCCTCCAAGTCCTGATTCACCCTCTCAGTTTGACCATTGGTCTGAGGATGGTAAGCCGTGGAAAACTTTAGTTTGACTTGGAGGACTTGACATAAACTTCGCCAGAATTTGGCTGTGAATTGGACTCCTCGATCTGAGATAATTTCTTCAGGAAGACCGTGGAGTCGGAAGATCTCTTGTATGAACACTTGGGCCAGCTTGGAAGCTGACGGAAGACCGGTAAGAGGAATGAAGTGTGCCATCTTGGTGAACCGGTCAACTACCACTCAGATGGTATTGAACTTGTTGCACATAGGTAAGTCTGTAACGAAATCCATCGACAAATGGGTCCATGGTCGACGAGGAACGGATAGTGGAACCAGTTGCCCTGCAGGCGACTGGCGGGATACTTTGTGTTGGGCACACTTTGGGCAAGATGCAATAAACTCCATGACGTCCTTTTTCAGAGTTGGCCACCAATAGGACCTAGAGATAAACTCCAGGGTTTTTTGGATACCTGTATGTCCGGCAAAACTGGAAGCATGGGCCCAATGCATGAGCTTCTTCCTTAGCACCGGCTTCACAAAACTTTTCCCTGGTGGGGGCGTAGAGTCCATCCCTACCGTGGAGAATGCCAACGGATTAATAATAGGATGCTTGTCTGAAGACTCTGACTCATTTTCTTGCTCCCATGAGCGGGAAAGGGCATCGGCCTTGCGATTCTGAGAGCCCGGACAGAACTGGAGTTTAAAGTCGAACCTGGAAAAGTGCCCATCTGGCCTGACGAGGGTTGAGACATTGTGCGCTTTTCAGGTATAAAAGATTCTTGTGGTCGGTAAGTATAGTGATTGAATGAGAAGCTCCCTCCAACAGATATCTCCACTCCTCTAGAGCGAGCTTGATGGCTAGCAACTCCTGGTCGCCAATGGCATAGTTGCGCTTAGCTGGGGAGAACTTCTGGGAGAAGAAACTGCAAGGATGTAGATGGCCATCTTTAGCCCTCTGAGATAACACCGCTCCTACTCCAACGGAGGAGGCATCCACCTCTAAGATGAAAGGAGAGTCGATGTCGGGCTGTTTCAAAACTGGTGCAGAGATAAACCGTTGCTTTAGGAGATGAAAAGCTTGCGTAGCTTCTTCAGACCACTTGGACGGGTTAGCACCCTTCTTGGTTAATGCAGTGATAGGCGCCACAATGGTGGAAAAGTCTCGTATAAACTTTCTGTAATAATTGGCGAACCCTAAGAACCTCTGGACCCCTTTGAGGGTTAAGGGTATCGGCCAATTCTGGATTGCTTGTAGTTTCTCAGGATCCATCTCTAGTCCGGAACCGGACACAATGTAACCTAGAAACGGAATGAATTTGACTTCAAAGACACATTTCTCTAATTTGCAATAGAGATGATTGACACGGAGACGGGACAGAACCTCCTTTACCCAGAAACGATGTTCCTCTAGATTATTGACATAGATGAGGATATCATCTAGATAGACCACGACATGGCGGTATAAGATGTCTCTGAAGATCTCATTCACGAAATGCTGGAAGACAGCTGGAGCGTTGCTCAATCCGAAGGGCATGACGAGGTACTCATAATGTCCGTCACGGGTGTTAAAGGCGGTCTTCCACTCGTCACCCTCACGGATCCGGATGAGATTGTATGCACCTCTCAAGTCCAGCTTTGTGAAGATGGTGGCTCCGCTAACTCTATCAAAGAGCTCAGTAATCAGGGGTAAAGGATAGCGGTTCTTAATGGTAATGTCGTTCAAACCTCTGTAGTCGATGCACGGCCGCAGACCACCATCTTTTTTCTTTACGAAAAAGAAGCCTGCGCCGGCTGGAGAAGAGGAAGGTCGGATGAACCCCTTCGCTAGGTTCTCTTTAATGTATTCCTCCATGGAATGCGTCTCAGGCAGAGACAACGGATAAGTTCGGCCTCGAGGTGGAACCTTCCCTGGAACGAGATCAATCGGGCAGTCCCATTCTCTATGAGGAGGAAGGATATCAGCAGAAGCTTTACTGAACACATCCGTGAAATCTTGATATGGAGGAGGTGGAACATCAGACGACCTGGAGGAGGAAGAACAAACAGGCAATACTTTAAACAAACATGTCTCAGCACAGGAGGGACCCCATGCCAGAATTTGCGTAGTTGTCCAGTCAATTGATGGATTGTGGAGACGGAGCCATGGAAGGCCCAGAACCACTGGATGTGTGGCTCTTGGAATCACTAGAAAAGAGATAAATTCAGAATGAAGAACTCCCACTCTCAGACGAACTGGTAGAGTCCTTAGAGAAATAACTGCGTCGAAAATCTTGCTGCCATCCACGGCAGTTAAGGAGATGGACGAAGGAAGTCTCTCGGTGGGTAGGGACCACCGTTTAACATAGGCTTCAGTTATGAAATTCCCAGCTGCTCCGGAATCAAGGAGGGCAATGACGTTCCTGTAACGTTGAGCAATTTGGAGCGAGACTGGGAGATTACAATCATGAGGAGATGGAGAGGAGATCATTACTCCTAGCCGGCCCTCTCCTTGGCGAGCTAGGATCTGGAGTCCCGGACGTTTGGGACAGGCATTGATGGTGTGAGACGGAGCTGCACAGTAAAGACAAAGAGACTCAGAGAGACGTCTTCGGCGCTCAGCAGGAGTTAGACGGGAACGACCAATTTGCATGGGCTCATCTTTGGATGGTGACAGTTGGCGAGGAGGAGGAGCAGAAGACTTTGGAGCAGATGATCTTCCACGCTCAGTTGCTCTTTCTCTGAAACGTAAATCAACTTTCGTGCAGAGTGAGATTAGCTCATCTAATTTAGAAGGCAAGTCTCTGGTAGCTAACTCATCCTTAATACGCTCTGATAAGCCATGCCAGAATGCAGCATACAGGGCCTCGTCGTTCCATGCCAGTTCGGATGCCAGGATCTGGAACTGTATAAGATACTGTCCTACAGTATGCGATCCCTGGCGTAGACGGAGAATCTCAGATGAAGCTGTAGTTACCCGGCCTGGCTCGTCGAAGATACGCCTGAATGTTGACACAAAATCAGTATAGGAGGACAGCAGGGTATCAGACCTCTCCCATAACGGTGATGCCCAGTCAAGGGCTGAGCCACTGAGAAGAGAAATAATGTAGGCAATTTTGGTTCGGTCACTGGGAAAATTGCCAGGTTGTAGCTCAAAATGAATTTCACACTGGTTGAGAAATCCCCTGCAGAATCTTGGAGATCCGTCAAATTTTGCTGGCGTTGGAAGATGAAGACGTGGAGCAGAAATGGGTAAGGTGGGTGGGGTTACAGCTGGAGTCACTGTGGGTGACGCACCGGACGCGTCCGATCCACGGAGGGTTGTCTGAATCCCATCCAGCCGAGTAGAGAGATCCTGGAGACAGCGGATGATGTGGCCCTGTGCAGCCTCCTGCTGTTCAAGTCGGGCTGCCAGTTCTTGCATCGGCCTGGCCGCTTGATCCTGGTCTCCGGCTGGATTCATATGGTCAGTGCTTACTGTCACAACTGAGGGCCTGAGCTGACGGGAGGCAGCCTCAGTTGTAGGGGCTGAGGTGTAGTGGAACCTGGGAGGTTGTATCAGACCCCTAGACATGTAAGTTACACATAGAAGAATTGCCCGAAGGCGTGACCACGACAACCAGAATAAAAGTCAATGATGTTTATTATGACATACTCCCTATCACAGCAGCAATAAAAGGAAAACATAAAATCAGCAGTGAAATAATACAGTTCCTGGGTACTACAGGGTGGCAAGGGCCACAGGGCTCTGGTAGTATGAGACAGTTCTTATTATCTTCTAGTTGGCAAGTCCTTACCAGGCCCGACTGTAGCAATGGAGATAGCCCAGGATCGTACCAGCTGGTGTTCCAGGAAAAGCTGGGCTGCTGTGGGTAAAATGGCTGCTGTAGGTACTGGCTGGAACCAGACTGATGTTAGCACGGAGTGGATTGCTGGATGGAACCAGCCAAATAATAAATGAAGCTTGAGAGCGATGAAATATGATGGATATATGGAGCTTGAGAGCGGTGAAATAATAGTACCGGTGGTGAGAGGTAATCTGCAGAAATGATACCGGCACTTTAAGAAAAGCTGAACTCTGCTGGAAGCTAGGCTGGAAGCAGGTAATTCTGTAACTGGAAACAGATGAGTCCCAGAGGACTGGAGAGTCAGGCTGCACCGCAGATGGTAAACTGGAGCGGGTCTCTTTAGTGGAAGTTTGGAGATGATAACTGGAACCTGGAAAACAACCACAGGAGAGAGAGACAAACTGGAACTAGGTTTGACAACCAAAGCACTGACGCCTTCCTTGCTCAGGCACAGAATACTTATACCTGCAGCAAGGAAGGGATTGTCTAGGCAATTATGCAGATTACAATGCAAACAACGGATTGGAGGAATTTGAGCAGGTGACAGAATCCAACATGGCTGCGCCCATGCAGACACTTGGAGGGAAGATTGGTTTGTAATCCATGTGGGAACTTAGACAGTAATGGCGGCGCCGGCCACAGTAAACAGGAGACGCCAAACTGATGAGTACACATTTGAACCACGCGGGCAACAGCGGAGGCCGCGGCTGACGTCAGCGCCATTCTGACATCCTGCATGCAGAAACTCAGGGACGGCGGCGGAGGCCGCGGGAGACGCCATTCAAGATGTAACATGGCGCCACTGTGACAGCGTCTCAGAGTGACAGGAGAGGAGGCAGGAATGTGGACATCAGTATAACAGATGAGATCCGGTCCTGGAGCGCTGAGCCAGCCTTAGGAGGCATCTGAAAGGTAAGTAATGGCGTCCAGATACCTTGGATCGTGACACTCTTCCTCTCATCACAAAGGTGTTGAGGATCATAAGACGAAGAAGAGTACGAACGATACTCGTTGTCCCAGACTGGCCTCGAAGGGCCTGGTACTCGGATCTACAAGAGATGCTCACAGGAGATCCCTGGCCTCTTCCTCTGAGGGAAGACCTGTTGCAGTTCCTAAAATCACACTGGTTTGAACCACTTAACAAGGTTGAGTTGAAATTTCTTACCTGGAAGGTGGTCATGTTGTTGGCCTTAGCATCAGCAAGGCGAGTGTCAGAATTGGCGGCTTTGTCACACAAAAGCCCCTACTTGATTTTTCATGTGGATCGAGCTGAATTGAGGACACGTCCGCAATTTTTGCCTAAGGTGGTTTCTTCGTTCCATATGAATCAACCTATTGTGGTGCCTGTGGCTACAAGTGACCTGGAGGATTCCAGATCCCTGGACGTAGTCAGGGCCTTAAAAATGTATGTAGCCAGGACGGCTAGAATTAAGAAAACAGAGGCTCTGTTTGTCCTGTATGCGGCCAATAAGATTGGCGCTCCTGCTTCGAAGCAGACTATTGCTCGCTGGATCTGTAATACGATTCAGCAGGCTCACTCTACGGCTGGATTGCCGGTACCAAATTCGGTTAAGGCCCATTCCACTAGGAAGGTGGGCTCTTCTTGGGCGGCTGCCCGAGGCGTCTCTGCATTACAACTTTGCCGAGCGGCGACTTGGTCGGGGTCAAACACTTTTGCTAAATTCTACAAGTTTGATACCCTGGCTGATGAGGACCTAGCGTTTGCTCAGTCGGTGCTGCAGTCATACGCACTCTCCCGCCCGATTGGATGCTTTGGTGTAAACCCCATGATCCTTACGGAGTCCCCAGCATCCTCTAGGACGTAAGAGAAAATAAGATTTTAAACCTACCGGTAAATCTATTTCTCCTAGTCCGTAGAGGATGCTGGGCGCCCGTCCCAGTGCGGAAACTCTGCAAGACTTGTATATAGTTGTTGCTTACATAAGGGTTATGTTACAGTGGACATCGGTCTTGGGCCGTTACTGTTGTTTGTTCATACTGTTAACTGGTTATGTATATTCCAGGTTACATGGTATGATTGGTGTGGGCTGGTATGAATCTTGCCCTTGGATTGCTAAATCCTGCCTTGTATTGTCCATCTCCTCTGGGCACAGTTCTCTAACTGAGGTCTGGAGGAGGGGCATAGAGGGAGGAGCCAGTGCACACCCATAGTCAAAGTTCTTTTTAGGTGCCCTATCTCCTGCGGAGCCCGTCTATACCCCATGGTCCTTACGGAGTCCCCAGCATCCTCTACGGACTAGGAGAAATAGATTTACCGGTAGGTTTAAAATCTTATTTTAAAGCTCCCCCATATATCAGCATCACATCAGTCAAAGGAGAGCCAGAGACATTGTTCCGCAGCGCTAAATAGAAAGTAACACCCTAAAGCTGCCACCTAATGTGTGTATTTATGCCCCTGAATTAGCAGAATTAGAGTCAAGGACATTAAAAGTAGCCATACTACAGTGACATTGGATGAATGTTAAAGCCACTTAGCCACAAAGGATTAGAATATCATCCCGATTCAAGGACTAGCTTGTGGCACTTTAATACAACTGTGTTATATGTATATTCGTGAACCCGTAAGAAGGACTGACACGTAAGAGACTATTAGTTATAAAGTTAAAAGATTTGAGCTCGCTGTAACTATGATAAGAGAAACCATCTCTTGCAGATATATTTAATATAGACTCATCCTAAGAGACAACAATAATTTGAGGCATACAGGAATCGAAAAGCTATATATGCTCTGAAATATAGAAAGCATCAGCTACTTCAAATGGACACAAGGACGCAGCATAACAAAGGTTTATCATACCAGCTTCTTAGGAGGGGTGGTATTCATGTGACCGCCAGTCAGCTGACCGACAGTCACATGACCTCCTCCATGAGCCCGACGGCTCACTATCTCGATGGTCGGCATGCCGACCAACAGGGACTATTTCCACTCGTGGGTGTCCAGTCGCCACCGAGCCCGCAGCGTGGCGAGCCCGCAAGGGGCTTGCTGCACTCGCCCCTCCCCGCCGGGATCCCGGCGTCGGTATGCTGCCGGGATCCCGGCGTCGGTAAGGTGACCGGCGGTCAGGAGACCGCCGGTCACCAGTACTACACCCCTTAGGAGTTTAGTTTAATACTGGACAACTACGGTAACATTTTTACTGAGGAAAGGATACAGATTCCTTGGTAATCAACTGTTAATGTTACTATCTATGAGCTAAATAGATACTTTCTGTTATCTGCCAAGGAGGAACTATAAGTAACCTTATAGGAGAAAGTAATCGCTACCATAAGTAGACTGAGCCAAACATCTTTCTCTTTAACTGAAGGGAGAACTGATAGTTGATACTAAAACATAGTGTCAGACATTCTGTATTAACTGCTGTTATTTTTAGGAAGTTTATGGGCCCTTATAGTGCACTATCATATTAAGAGTACCCGGGTCACTCTAACACCTAAGGGTGTCTTGAAAAGAAAAAGGATTTGTTGTATTGCATGCAGGTACTGTGTAGAGGCCTAACTGACAGGGGGTTAGCATGGATTAATGACTTAAAGGGGAATGTGTAATTGATGAAATGTTAATGTATACTTAATCCATTTGGTACTGGTCATTAAAGTCAGTGGCGGAACTAGCGAGCGGTGGGCCCAGGTGCGACAAAATGCTTTGGGCCCCCCCCCACACACATCCCATCCAAGTCCACCCCCTCACCCCTGGAGAGGATCTGGTGAGGGGGACCTGCTCAGGGCCAGAGAAATGGATACCTAGCAACAGTGCCGTAACTAGACATTTTAGCACTGTGTGCAAGAAACGGCATCGGAGCCTCACCCCTGCATGCAAAACAGGGGCAGTGCGCGCCGTAGGCGCGCACAAAAATACATAGTGGCGTGGCTTCGTGGGGAAGGGGTGTGGCCACAAAATAATACCAATTCATAAAACGGTACACAGTAGTCTCCATTATTCAAATTACGCCGCACAGTAGCACCACTACACCAGGTAGAGACCCTTTTACACCTTACAGCGGACAGATTCCTCTTTTTACACATTACAGCAGACAGCGTGCACTTTTTACACATAACGGCAGACAGCGTGCCCTTTTTACACATAACGGCAGACAGCGTGCCCTTTTTACACATAACGGCAGACCGCGTGCCCTTGTTACACATAGCGGCAGACAGCGTACACTTTTTACACATAACGGCAGACAGCGTGCCCTTGTTACACATTACGGCAGACAGCATCCCCTTTTTACACATAACGGCAGACAGCGTACACTTTTTACACATAACGGCAGACAGCGTGCCCTTGTTACACATTACGGCAGACAGCGTCCCCATTTTTACACATTACGGCAGTCAGATTCCCCATTTTTACACATTGCGGCAGGCAGATTACCCCTTTTTACACATAGCGGCAGGCAGATTACCCCTTTTTACACATAGCGGCAGGCAGTCCCCCATTTTTACACATTGCGGCAGGCTGATTCCCTCTTTTTACACATTACGTCAGGCAGTCCCCCCTTTTTACACATTGCGGCAGGCTGATTCCCCCTTTTTACACATTACGTCAGGCAGTCCCCCCTTTTTACACATTGTGGCAGGCTGATTCCCCCTTTTTACACATTATGTCAGGCAGTCCCCCCTTTTTACACATTGCGGCAGGCTGATTCCCCCTTTTTACACATTACGTCAGGCAGTCCCCCCTTTTTACACATTGCGGCAGGCTGATTCCCCCTTTTTACACATTACGTCAGGCAGTCCCCCCTTTTTACACATTGCGGCAAGCTGATTCCCCTTGTTACACATTACGGCAGACAGCATCCCCTTTTTACACATAACGGCAGACAGCGTCCCCTTTTTACACATTACGGCAGACAGCGTGCCCTTATTACACATTACGGCAGACAGCGTCCCCATTTTTACAGATTACGGCAGGCAGATTCCCCATTTTTACACATTGCGGCAGGCAGTTTACCCCTTTTTACACATAGCGGCAGGCAGTCCCCCATATTTACACATTGCGGCAGGCTGATTCCCCCTTTTTACACATTACGTCAGGCAGTCCGCCCTTTTTACACATTGCGGCAGGCTGATTCCCCCTTTTTACACATTACGTCAGGCAGTCCCCCCTTTTTACACATTGCGGCAGGCTGATTCCCCCTTTTTACACATTACATCAGGCAGTCCCCCCTTTTTACACATTGCGGCAGGCTGATTCCCCCTTTTTACACATTACGTCAGGCAGTCCCCCCTTTTTACACATTGTGGCAGGCTGATTCCCCCTTTTTACACATTATGTCAGGCAGTCCCCCCTTTTTACACATTGCGGCAGGCTGATTCCCCCTTTTTACACATTACGTCAGGCAGTCCCCCCTTTTTACACATTGCGGCAGGCTGATTCCCCCTTTTTACACATTACGTCAGGCAGTCCCCCCTTTTTACACATTGCGGCAAGCTGATTCCCCTTGTTACACATTACGGCAGACAGCATCCCCTTTTTACACATAACGGCAGACAGCGTCCCCTTTTTACACATTACGGCAGACAGCGTGCCCTTATTACACATTACGGCAGACAGCGTCCCCATTTTTACACATTACGGCAGGCAGATTCCCCATTTTTACACATTGCGGCAGGCAGATTACCCCTTTTTACACATAGCGGCAGGCAGTCCCCCATATTTACACATTGCGGCAGGCTGATTCCCCCTTTTTACACATTACGTCAGGCAGTCCGCCCTTTTTACACATTGCGGCAGGCTGATTCCCCCTTTTTACACATTACGTCAGGCAGTCCCCCCTTTTTACACATTGCGGCAGGCTGATTCCCCCTTTTTACACATTACGTCAGGCAGTCCCCCCTTTTTACACATTGCGGCAGGCTGATTCCCCCTTTTTACACATTACGTCAGGCAGTCCCCCCTTTTTACACATTGCGGCAGGCTGATTCCCCCTTTTTACACATTACGTCAGGCAGTCCCCCCTTTTTACACATTGCGGCAGGCTGATTCCCCTTTTTACACATTACGTCAGGCAGTCCCCCCTTTTTACACATTGCGGCAGGCTGATTCCCCTTTTTACACATAGCGGCAGGCAGTCCCCCATTTTTACACATAGCGGCAGGCAGTCCCCCATTTTTACGCATAGCGGCAGGCAGGCCCAAGAAAGAAAGAAAGAAAGAAAGAAAGAAAGAAAGAAAGAAAGAAAGAAAGAAAGAAAGAAAAAGAGAAAAAGAAAGAAAGAAGAATTATACTTACCCTCTCCGCCGGCTCAGGCTCCTCGGTGCAGCCGCGTCAGACGATTCCCGGGCAGTAGAGGAGGTGGAGGAGGGAGGTGAAGAAGGGAGCCGCAGCAGCGCTTTGTTACTGGTGGAGGCGCTGCTGCTGCTGCCCCTCTGCTTCCCTATAGGCTGTTCTCGGAAGACAGCCTATAGTGAAGCAGAGGGGCAGCAGCAGCAGCGCCTCCACCAGTAACAAAGCGCTGCTGCGGCTCCCTCCTTCACCTCCCTCCTCCTCCTTCACCTGTCCGTGCTGCTGCTCCTCTCCTCTCCGGGCGGCTGTGCGCTGCGGGCAACGGTTGCCTGCAGTGCACAGCGGCATGTAATGAGTCAGTTTGACTCATTACATGCTTGGGCCCCTGGACAGAGGCGGGCCCCAGTGCAACGCACTGCTTGCACTGCTGGTAGTTCCGCCTCTGATTAAAGTGTTATACTTGCCATGTGTGTCTGGTCCGTCTGGAAGTTGATCTGAAGATCCTGGAAGAAAGAGACAGGTATATTAGATAATATGTCTATGATATAAGGGAATCATCCCCTAAGGATAGAGATCATGCTTACTCAAGCTAGCCTTAACGGTAGTTAAATACTACACACAGCTTGAGTGGAGGCACAACTATTAGGTCACCATCCCTTAATAGAATACATAGACAGCTCTCGTTCAAGGTATTGAGGGTAGGGTTACATATATATATATATATATATATATATATATAAGGGAAAAAAAGAAGAGACAATTGCAGGCACTATGCCAGTGTACAGAATGTGGAGCAACAGTCCACAAATAAAAAAAATTTAACACAGGAAAATCCCCAATATCCTCCTTATCTTGGTTTACACCAACTCCTCCAACCTATAATACAAAAAGGGACAGGAGCGTCTCCTAGTGCAAATAAAATATTGACAACACCACAGTGCGTTAATTCATAATGTGAGTGGATCCGTACCATATATGATACATGAAAAGGCTTATCTCAGGTTCTTTCAATGATCCACACAAAATTGCCAAACGTGAAAATTCAGGAAATTTGAATACAGATCCAGAATACATAAAAGATAAAATGCAAAAAACACAAAAATAGTGCAATCCAATTTACATTAGAAACACATGGACATTAAGCAAATGCCCGTTCATAAATTTAGAGATATAGGTGGTCATTCCGAGTTGATCACACGTACCAACTTTTTGGTGCTCGTGCGATCAACTAGACGCCGCCTATGGTGGAATGTATTTTAGCATAGCAGGGCTGCGATCGCTTGTGCAGCCCTACTATGCTAAAAAAGTTTCCTGCAAATCAAGACCAGGGTCAGACCTACTTACCCTGTGCGACGGATCCAGCGACGAAGGTCCCAGGATTGACGTCAGACATCCGCCCTCCAAATGCCTGGACACGCCTGTGTTCGCCTCACCACGCCTGGAAAACGGTGAGTAGACGCCCCGGAACACCTCCCCGCCGTCAATCTTCTAGCGATCACCTACAGGGCTGGCGGCATGCTGCCCGGCGACCTCCGTCGCCAGTCAACGACGCGCAGGCGACGCGCAGCCGCAGTCCTGGCCTGTTCACACCGCAGTGAAGAAACGCTGTGTGCGAATGGGTCGGTATGACCCCCATAGTAGGTTATCTGAATTTCAGCAGATACAGTATAACCCAATGTGCTTCGTCTTGGAGGAGCTGTGTCATATCCTTCTGACTTCCTCAGGGGTAATGGCAATTCTCCTGTGCTGGGAAGGGTTTATATAAGGCAAGCCATTAACATAATTAATTACTAAATTGGGACTCCAAGATGGCTGACATAGGATATCCTTTAACCTGCAAGTGGTGTATACCTAGCATTGACAATTCTTAAGTGACCCCTCTAAGATGGCTGAAACCAGATATCCTCTAACGTGAAAGAGGTGTTTATCCAACATAGGTAATATACAAGTTAGCTTACAGACACAAGAGTATATATGCATATATTCAACATGTATTTAACATTATCCGGATGGGGGAGCAGGGCCCACATAATTTAAAAACAAAGGGGGTAATTCTGAGTTAATCGCAGCAGCAAGTTTGTTAGCAATTGGGCAAAACCATGTGCACTGCAGGGGGGGCAGATATAACATGTGCAGAGAGAGTTAGATTTGGGTGGGTTATTTTGTTTCTGTGCAGAGTAAATACTGGCTGCTTTATTTTTACACTGCAATTTAGATTTCAGTTTGAACCAGGGGTAGATTGGGAACAAAAAGCGGCCCTGGAAAAATTTGCACTAGTGGCCCCACATGGACAGCACCAGAGGGGTAAGGTCTACCCATGGGCCGTGGCAGCAGCACCCTCCCCCCAAGACTTTACAGATAGTGGGCATGTCCAGCATCAAGGGGGAAGTTAAAAGGAAATAAAATTAAATATTATGAGCACATTATATGATACACCTTTAGAATTTAGTAAACTATATAATTCTTTAGAAAGATATATTTTCTTGCTTATTACACCAACCATATCCCAATCACTAGTCACTCAATCTTATATGTCAGCCAAGCAGGCAGACAGAGCATACACTAGATCATCTGCAATCACAGGCTAAGTGGCAAAGTCATTTTCATATATGCAAATTATTTTGCATCTTATTCATTATGTCTATTAATAGGACCACATGTCCTCAAACAAAACAGGCCCCGCGGGTGCGTCGGCCCACCGGGAATCTTCCCTGTGAACCCTGTGGCCAATCCGCCTCTGGTTTGAACACACCCCACCCAAATCTAACTCTCTCTGCACATGTTATATCTGACCCCCCTGCAGTGCACATGGTTTTGCCCAACTGCTAACATATTTGCTGCTGCGATCAACTCAGAATTAGGCCCAAAGCTGTATTATGAATGACCAAAGGTTAAATTCCTATATATATATATATATATATATATATATATATGCTGAAAAAAAGGAAGAATTAGTACTGCGCCACGTGTAAAAAAGGCAAAACGTATCAGATATGTAGTATATAGTAATTTATTTAAAGACACTCCCCACTAAGGCGTCAGCTCTCCCCCCAAAAGAGAACAGGGATGGTAACATCCCTGAGCGTATTAGAATTGGCAAAAGAGGATGAGGGGTATTTGGTGACCAATGGTGTAAACAATAAGGTGGAATACCAAATTGAAAAATATAAAACAAACACAGTTTATTAACAAGGTTATCACATTACTAAACACTTTTTGGAGAGGTGGGACAAAACATACATACACAACAATGCTCTATAAAATGGATATAGTTCAATGAATATATTAAATTAGTATATTAAAATGTTAAATCTTATCTGGATATGAGGTCAGTACAGGTCTCTGTACAGGGAGACCTGTACTGACCTCATATCCAGATAAGATTTAACCCGTGGGTGGGAAAGTGGGACAGTCCCAAAAAACACGACTGTGGTGCAAAAATCAGGACAGTTGAGAGGTATGTAACTGGTATTTGTCCATTAAATAATTTGTGCCCCCACTCCATATTACAGACAACACCATGACTCATTGTCCTATTTTCAAGGTCTAAAGGTGCATACACACGGTGAGATCCTTGCTATGTCTGATTTTGACTATGCGATTTCCCTTGAACTCCCACAGAGCCCGGAGCACCGATTTTGACTATCTGTACTTTCGATTTTGACTGTGTACAATTTTGACTAAGTGGCAATTTTGACTGTACTTTGTATACTAGATAGTCAAGATTGACGTGCCTGCACAGTCTATTTAGCCTTGCGATACTGACCCTGCTGGACCATGCATTGGGATCATATTGGGATCGCAAGCGGCATAACACCTTCCGATTTGCAATAACTTTTCTTAAACTATATAGTCAAAATCAAAATGATTTATCTCACCGTGTGTACACACCTTAACAAAAAACCTTAAAAAGTTCCAAGTCGCAAATGTACAAATAGGGCTTATGAAGCCATACATGGGAAAGACCACCAAATTATTAACAAATAGGTACCAATAGGACAGGGCCGAAACTAGGGGGGGGCTAGGGGGGCAGGCGACCTGGGCGCCAGATTGGAGGGGGCGCCGAGACCCCCTAACACCCGCCGCGGCACTTTTAACACCTTTAAACCCCCTTCTCCCGAGTGCCCAGCTCGGGGGGCGGGGTTTCGCGGAATGACGCGATTGCGTCGTGACGTCACGGCGCAAACGCGTCATTCCACGAAACCCCGCCGGAGGAGGGAGAAGGGGGAGCCCGGAGCCGCGCAGACGAGGAGGGAGAGGCGGCTGAAGAGCGTCGAGAACCGCTTCAAATGTAAGTCAGCCCCTCTCCCTTCCTCTCTCTCTCTCTCCCTCCACCACCTGCCGCAATGTGTAAAATGGGGACCTGTGCCTGCCGCTATGTGTAAAATGGGGACACTTGCCAGCGTACTGTGTAAAATGGGGACCTGTGCCTGCCGCTATGTGTAAAATGGGGACACTTGCCAGCGTACTGTGTAAAATGTGGACCTGTGCCTGCCGCTATGTGTAAAATGGGGACACTTGCCAGCGTACTGTGTAAAATGGGGACCTGTGCCTGCCGCAATGTGTAAAATGGGGACACTTTTTCCTGCCGCAATGTGTAAAATGGGGACACTTTTTCCTGCCGCAATGTGTAAAATGGGGACACCTGTCTGCCGCAATGTGTAAAATGGGGTCACCTGTCTGTCGCAATGTGTAAAATGGGGAATGGGGACACTTGCCTGTCGTACTGTGTAAAATGGGGACACTTTTTCCTGGATATGAAATTTATGTTAGAAAAGGCAGTTTTTCAGGTAAAAAAGTTCTGAAAGAGATATATATATATAATATTTTTATTCATTTATTTTTTATTTTTTTTATTTTATTTTATTATTTTGATTTATTTATTGTAAAATATTTTTATTTTTTTTGCGGGGGGGGGGGGGGCAGGGGGGTGTCAAATGACTACCTTGCCCCGGGTGACAAAAATCCTAGTTTCGGCCCTGAATAGGAAAAGTTCAACAGCTAGGTGCTCAGTCCTTGTTTCAACAGAAAGACAGTCTGGGGTAAGTATATAATTATTGTAATTATATACTTACCCTAGACTGTCTTTCTGTTGAAACAAGGACTCAGCGTCTAGCTGTTGAACTTTTCCTATTGTTATCTTCAAGGTCTGTTTGCCAATTGCTCAATCCGTGTGCTAATGAATGGACTAAGGGGCCCATTTATCAAGCCTGGGAGAGTGATGAATAGCACGGCGATAAAGCACCAGCCAATCAACAGCTAACTGCCATGTTACAGGCTGTATTTGAAAAATGACAAGAGCTGATTGGCTGGTACTTTATCAAGCCCCAGGGCTTGATAAATCTGGGCATTAGCTTCATTCAGCACCACAAAAGAGTAGTTTTCTGTGAAGTCTAAACTGAGAACAGCTACATCAGTTATGTTGTATATCAAATAAAATAAATTCTGTTATATTCTGAAATAAATGTGTTTTTCTTAAATATATCTCAATCCTAGGTTTTTAACCACATAACTGGCATGGTCAGATCACATGCGACCATGCCGCCCCACTGTGTCCCTCAGTTTTTAAAAAGGAAATCTGTTCTGCAGATGTGCATAATATAATATTTAAATAAAAATACTTTTTAAATGTATTAAATAAAATGGGGGGGGGGGGGGGGGGGAACAATGTTGTGAACAATTTTGAAAAGAAAAATCTTCAGTCAAGTGGTTAAAGGGGGTAATTCCAAGTTGATCGCAGCAGGAATTTTGTTAGCAGTTGGGCAAAACCATGGCCCTCATTCCGAGTTGTTCGCTCGCAAGCTGCTTTTAGCAGCATTGCACACGCTAAGCCGCCGCCTACTGGGAGTGAATCTTAGCTTAGCAGAATTGCGAACGAAAGAAGCGCAATATTGCGAAAAGATTTTTCTGTGCAGTTTCTGAGTAGCTCGAGACTTACTCTTCCAGTGCGATCAGTTCAGTCAGTTTCGTTCCTGGTTTGACGTCACAAACACACCCAGCGTTCGCCCACTCCCCCGTTTCTCCAGCCACTCCCGCGTTTTTTCCAGAAACGGCAGCGTTTTTTCACACACACCCATAAAACGGCCAGTTTCCGCCCAGAAACACCCACTTCCTGTCAATCACATTACGATCACCATAACGAAGAAAAAACCTCGTAATGCCGTGAGTAAAATACCTAACTGCATAGCAAATTTACTTGGCGCAGTCGCACTGCGGACATTGCGCATGCGCATTAGCGACTAATCGATCCGTTGCGAGAAAAAAATAACGAGCGAACAACTCGGAATGACCCCCAAAATTCCTGCTGCGATCAACTTGGAATTACCCCCAATATGCTCATAAATGCCATAAAGTTGTGGATTTTGGATATTTTCAAACCCTTAAGGGGGGTACTCACGGAGAGATCCATGCTTAAAATCTAAGCAATCTGACTAGACTGCTTAGATTTTAAGCACAGATCACTCATGTGTACCCCCCTCAGCGATAGCGATGCGCGGCCCCGCACATCGCTATCGCCGGTGCTAGATTGGCCTGCATGCAGGCCCCCGTCCTCCCCCCGCATCGCTCAGCACACATCGCGCTGTGCTGAGTGGCGGGAGAGATGTGTGCTGAGCGGTTTGCTCTGCACACATCTCTCCCATCTATATGGGCCTTTATAAATCAAAAGTTACATGAGATAAAGAAGATAAATGTATATTTGAATCTCTTGTAGTATTAAATATTCTCAGGGAATAAAAGTAAATGGCAAAGAAATAATCAGGAAATATTTGAAGCTTTGTTAAATAGAGGTGGAACTTAATTCTGTCTTAAAACTACTCTATGAGAAGTAGCCAGTAGGTGGCAGCAAGGCACCATTAGAAGTGAGCAGCCACAGCGTAGTATAGTAGAATACAAAATAATAATAATAATAATTTTATTTATATAGCACTTTTTCTCCAGTAGGACTCAAGGCGCTAAACAGATAGAATGAACATAACACAGTACAGAAACAATGAAGCACAGAAAAGCTTTAAGAGTTGTTTATGTGTACCATGCTGAGCTAGGGCAATGGGATGCAGTTATGTGACGACTACCGGTCACTATACCAAAGCCAGAATCCTGCCCGGGGTGGAATCCTGCTGGTCGGCATGCCGCCTGACAGAGACTATTCCCACTCGAGCCACTGAGCCTGCTGCATGGCGAGTGCAGCACACCCACAAGGGGCTTCGTTGCGCTCCCCCCCCCCCCCCCCCCCATGCTGCCGGCAACCTTAACTCTGGGATCCCGGTGTCAGTGTGGTGACCGGCAGTATACCAACCGGCGGTCACTCACACCCAACCCAGGGCAATATATGTGTCAGGCAATAATATGCACATATTATGACCCACCACATACTTGTCCCAAATTTGTTGCTGGTGACCCTGGACCTGCCGTGCTGGAGGCTCAACCCTGTAATGGCTAAAATTAACTAGATTAGAGAATCACCTCTCTGTACACAGCATACCCCAGTAACTGCTCACGCACAATGCTATGAGCACAGAATTCCAAATGTTTGTGAATCAATTAAATGTTACTCATAAGGCCAGCAGCCCTAGGTACCCACAGTCTAACGGGCAGAGGTGTAACTAGGGTAGGGCGAGTGGGGCACGTGCCCTGGGCGCCTTGGCAGGCCCAGCAGAGGGGGGCGCCGGCAGCGGCCAGGGCATCATGCCCCACTCGCCCCCGTCACGCCGCAATGGGAGGGGAGGAGAGCGCAGCTTCTTTCCCTCCCCTCAATGTCCTCACCGCCGGTCCGCGAGCTCTGATTGGCTGCCGGTCCGCGAGCTCTGATTGGCTAGCGAACCGGCGCCACATAGCCGCTGCCGGAGACCTGTAGCGGTGAGGGGCAGGAGAGGCGTTGCGCTGCGCTCTCCTCCCCTCACATAGCACAGCCACAGAGGGAACGGGAAGGAAGTGGTGAGTGACCGGGGTGGAGCATGTAACTGGCACTGTGGGGCATGTATCTGGCACTGTGGGGCATGTAACTGGCACTGTGGGGCATGTATCTGGCACTGTGGGGCAATGTAACTGGCACTGTGGGACATGTATCTGGCACTGTGGGCAATGTAACTGGCACTGTGGGGCATGTATCTGGCACTGTGGGGCATGTATCTGGCACTGTGGGGCAATGTAACTGGCACTGTGGGGCATGTAACTGGCACTGTGGGGCATATATCTGGCACTGTGAGGCAATGTAACTGGCACTGTGGGGCATGTATCTGGCATTGTGGGACATGTAACTGGCACTGTGGGGCAATGTAACTGGCACTGTGGGGCATGTAACTGGCACTGTGGAGCATGTATCTGGCACTGTGGGGCATGTAACTGGCACTGTGGGGCAATGAAACTGGCACTGTGGGGCATGTATCTGGCACTGTGGGGCATGTATCTGGCACTGTGGAGCATGTATCTGGCACTGTGGGGCATGTAACTGGCACTGTGGGGCAATGTAACTGGCACTGTGGGGCATGTATCTGGCACTGTGGGGCATGTATCTGGCACTGTGGGGCATCTAACTGGCACTGTGGGGCAATGTAACTGGCACTGTGGGGCAATGTAACTGGCACTGTGGGGCATGTATCTGGCACAGGGCCGGTTCAGGGTCTTTTAGCGCCCTGGGTGGCAATAGGTGGTGTGGCTTCATACAGGGGGCGTGGTCAGTTACACCCCCTGTACTGTAGTAGCGCCGCTGAAAGGATGTGCGGTGCGCAATGACGTAATCGCGCACTGCATAGCACAGGTCCTCTCCACAAAGGAAAACTAGACGCTAAGCATCTAGCTCCCTTCGTGGAGAGGACCTTTCCTGTGCGGTGCGCGATGACGTCAACGCGCACCGCACATCATTACAGTAAAGGTCCCCTCCACAAAGGGAAACTAGACGCGTAGCGTCTAGTTTCCCTTCACAGCGGGCAGCGGCACAGCGGGCAGCGGGGGGCATAGCAGCAGCAGATCTTGCCATGGTACGGTGCCCTCCGGATGGCACCGGCGCCCTCCGGAAGGCGGCGCCCCAGGCAAAAGTCCTGCTTGCGCCGTGGCAAGATCTGCTACTGATCTGGCACTGTGGGGCATGAAACTGGCACTGTGGGGCAATGTAACTGGCACTGTGGGGCATTGTAACTGGCACTGTGGGGCGCTGTATTTGTCACTGTGGATTTGACACTGTGGGGCATTGTATCTGGCGATGTGGGGCATTGTATCTTGCGCTGTGGGGCAATATGTATCTGGCACTGTGGGGCGCTGTTTCTGTCTGTGTATCTGGCACTGTGGGGCACTGTGTATCTGGCACTGTGGGGCAATTGTGTATCTGGCACTGTGTAAAAAGGGGACTCTGCATGTGTACTGTGCAAAAATTGAATGAAGGTGTGTTGAGAGACGACACAAGGGGTAGGTGATAGTGTGCTGAGAGGCGACACAGGGGGTAGGTGATAGTCATGTTGGCACGCCTCATTTTCAGTGGTAACAGCCCATCTGGTGTGTGGCCACACCTCTTCTGGTGCGTGGCCACGCCCATTTTTTTTCACCACATACTTCTTTTGCTGCCTTTTTTTTTTTTGGGGGGGGGGGGGGGCACTCGTCATCTTGCCCTGGGCTCCGAAAACCCTAGTTACGCCTCTGCTAACGGGCTAGCTGAAATAGCATCTGCTTGAGAACTGTTCCAGAGATGGGTCAGACCTTTATTTGATGCTCTTGAACGTGCAGTAATACCTATGGCAAAAGGCAAGTTTTAGCAACTAGGAGAACATGACATGCACGGTGCTATGACCAATTTCTAAATTACCTACACCCTGCAAGCTTCTGCGCATAGAAACCCCATGGTGTTTTGATAAACTTGGCAGAGTATAAGGACTTGCCCAAAAGGCCAACAGTAACACTGTAGACACAGATAGCGTTGTGAACGAGCACATCAGATGTCCCATCAGGTTTTATGAAAAAAACCATCAAACCATTTCTCATTATGGAGGTCATGCCGAGTGAATGCAAATCAGGATTGCAAGTAAATCTTGTGTATTGTCACACTGCACTGCCCCAGAGCTGACTGTACATAACTATGAGTGATGATGAGCCATACGCATCTAGGTTGCATCTCCACTAGCGCAGGCTAACTATAGGGAGGGTGCGTCAACAAAATTGCAGGCTATGCAGATTTGTGGGTTTGTGTAAATACACTTGCTGTAAGATGGATCTCTTGCACCAAAGATAAGACTACTGCAACTGCGCACTGATAATAATGATAGCTATGAAAACAGGCGCACAATAGGGGAGGTGTGGTCGTACGCATGTGTACAACTCAGCACATGGGCGAATATCTGCATTTAATTCCATACACATAACGCGGGTGTAATTACTTGCATCCAACTCTGCATCAAGCCTAGGTTTATTAAGTAACTAGGTGATTCATCGTCCCCTATGGGCGCTCTTCACACCATCGGAAGGGGCTACGCCCCCGTAACTCCTGAACGTTCTTTGGCTTGGCAATATTTGTATGATATGGAGTATTACCTTAAAGCTTAATGTTGTTAGTGGTTACATATTGCACGACGAAAGGGCATCCGATGTTGAAGGGGGCAGCCCCTTGCGAGGACGTGAACAGCACCTGCAGTGCACGCTGTACAGAATGTAGTGGGTGCGGGGGTGACCACGTATGGGGGAGGGTGTGTGTAGAGGCTGCGGGTAGAGGGGGGGGGCGCTTGCAGGGGGTGTATGGATGGAAGAGGGGTTCGGGAGGTGCCATGGGTGGGGGAGGGGCGGGGGCTGAGGGCGGTGGATGGGGGAGGGAGTCTGGAGGTGTTGCAGGTGGGGGAGCGGTGGATGTGCTGGGGGTGGGGCAGGTACAGGGCTATTGAGGATGTGGGAGAAGTTCCGGCGGCGGTGGGGGTGGGGAAGGGGCAGGTGTGCCGCGGGTGATGTTGGGGGTCCGGTTGCATGGCAGGTGGGTGAGGGGCGGGGGTTCTGTGGGTGGGGGGCAGGTGCGGGGATGCAGCAGATGAGGGACAGGGTCCGGAGGCACTGCAGGTCGGGGAGTAGTGGAGGTGCTAGGGGTGGGGCAGGTGCAGGGCTGTTGCAGATGTGGGTGGGGTTCCGGAGGCGGTATGGGTGAGGGGCGGGGGTTCCGTGGGTTGGGGAGGGGCAGGTGCGGGGGTGCGGTGGATGGGGGACGGGGTCCGGTGATGCTGCGGGTGGTGTAGCAGCGGGGGTGCTGTGGGTGGGATGGAGGTAGGTATCTCCTATATATTAGCCCAGATCTGTGACTTTGTGACTCATTTGCTAACGGTGGGCGGAGTATATAGGAGAATACATAGGAGAATAGGATAATAAGTAGGAGAATAGGAGATATATATATACATATATATATATATATATATATATATATATATATGTACCCTCCAACTGTACCTTTTTGGCAGGTACAGTGCCCTTTTTTATGGTCTGTACCGATTTTTGGCTCTACAAACTTCCATTGAAAGTATAGGAAAAGGGGAGTGACCACACCCCTGTTTACCCATGGTCACACCCCCTTTCCTAATTTGTACCGATTTTTATGTTTAAAATGTTTGAGGAGATAGATAGATAGATAGATAGATAGATAGATAGATAGATAGATAGATAGATAGATAGATAGATAGATAGAGATGTATATACACTGCTCAAAAAAATAAAGGGAACACTTAAACAACACAATGTAACTCCAAGTCAATCACACTTCTGTGAAATCAAACTGTCCACTTAGGAAGCAACACTGATTGACAATCAATTTCACATGCTGTTGTGCAAATGGAATAGACAACAGGTGGAAATTATAGGCAATTAGCAAGACACTCCCAATAAAGGAGTTGTTCTGCAGGTGGTGACCACAGACCACTTCTCAGCTCCTATGCTTTCTGGCTGATGTTTTGGTCACTTTTGAAAGCTGGCGATGCTTTCACTCTAGTGGTAGCATGAGACGGAGTCTACAACCCACACAAGTGGCTCAGGTAGTGCAGCTCATCCAGGATGGCACTTCAATGCGAGCTGTGGCAAGAAGGTTTGCTGTGTCTGTCAGCCTACTGTCCAGAGCATGGAGGTGCTGCCAGGAGACAGGCCAGTACATCAGGAGACGTGGAGGAGGCCGTAGGAGGGCAACAACCCAGCAGCAGGACCGCTACCTCTGCCTTTGTGCAAGGAGGAACAGGAGGAGCACTGCCTGAGCCCTGCAAAATGACCTCCAGCAAGCCACAAATGTGCATGTGTCTACTCAAATGATCAGAAACAGACTCTATCAGGGTGGTATGAGCGCCCGACGTCCACAGGTGGGGGTTGTGCTTACAGCCCAATACCATGCAGGACGTTTGGCATTTGCCAGAGAACACCAAGATTTGCAAATTCGCCACTGGCGCCCTGTGCTCTTCACAGATGAAAGCAGGTTCTCACTGAGCACATGTGACAGACGTGACAGAGTCTGGAGATGCCAAGGAGAACGTTATGCTAGACCTCATGTGGCTGGTGTGTGTCAGCAGTTCCTGCAAAACTAAGGCATTGATGCTATGGACTGGCCCGCCCGTTCCCCAGACCTGAATCCAATTAAGCACATCTGGGACATCATGTCTCGCTCCATCCACCAACGCCACGTTGCACCACAGACTGTCCAGGAGTTGGCGGATGCTTTAGTCCAGGTCTGGGAGGAGATCCCTCAAGAGACCATCTGCCACCTCATCAGGAGCATGCCCAGGCGTTGTAGGGAGGTCATACAGGCACGTGGAGGCCACACACACTACTGAGCCTCATTTTGACTTGTTTTAAGGACATTACATCAAAGTTGGATCAGCCTGTAGTGTGTTTTTCCACTTTAATTTTGAGTGTGACTCCAAATCCAGACCTCCATGGGTTATTAAATTTGATTTCCATTGATAATTTTTGTGTGATTTTGTTGTCAGCACATTCAACTATGTAAAAAACAAAGTAATAAGAATATTTCATTTATTCAGATCTAGGATGTGTTGTTTAAGTGTTCCCTTTATTTTTTGAGCAGTATATATATATATATATATATATATTTATATACAGTATATATATATATATATATATATATATATAAACAGTACATAGTGAGTGCAGGAATGTGTGGAGAGAGCAGCAGCGGCAGCAGGGTAAGGCTCAGTAGAAGCTCCGGACCCCGCCACTGGACTCATGGTGGAAGACAGTCCTGTGATTGGCCAGCCGTGCTGCTAGCAGCGCAGTGATTGGCTCTCGCTGGGTCCCCGCTCTCTAAGACTGGCGCTGGCGGTCACTGCACTGGCGGGCATGTAGTTCGTGCCCCAGGCCACGTAGACCAGGGAGAGGATGTTACTCATCCTGCTCAGGATCACGCAGGGGGACAGGAGTGGTGTGGTCTGCGTGGTACAGACCATCCTCAGTTCCCTTCATATAGCGGGGACCGGGTGGGGAGTCCATGGACCGGGAGGGGCTCAGTGTCGGCACCTGACCGGACTCTCCGTCGCCTCTCAGCGCAGTGACTGGCAGCGTCTGCCTAAGAGAGCGGGGACCCAGCGGGAGCCAATGATTGCGCTGCTAGCAGCATGGGCGGCCAATCACAGGGCTGTCTTCCACCATGAGTCCAATGGCTGGCGGCGGGGGGCGGTGCTTGTTCTGAGCCTTATGCTGCTGCTCTCTTCACTGTTTATATATATATATATATATATATATATATATTTATCCCATTCTGCTATATATTATCCGATTCTCCTATATATTCTCCTATATATTAGGCCGAATCTGTGATTTGACTCTGCCCAGCCTTGTGGCTCCGCCCAGCATTAGCAAATAAGTCACAAAGTCACAGATCTGGGCTGATATATAGGAGATGAATTATTGTATACATTTACTTCTGTCATTTTTGCCTCTTGTGACGTTCTCTGTTTACTTCTTTCTACTCCTTAGGTCCCCTGAAATTTTGAGGTGTAGATAGTTTCAGTTCATACGTATTTCCTGATTATTGATTAAAAATGTATAAAATAGTTTAGTGGAAGCCAAGTAATACACATGTATAAGTGATAATAATATGATACTAGGTGATTCATCGTGCCCTACGGGCGTTCTTCACACCGTTGTGAGGGGCTACGCCCCCTTAACCCTTGCACGCTCTTGTGGCATGCAATAGTCGTATTATATGGAGTATTACCTCCAATCATAATTGTGTGAGTGGTTAAATATTGCACGGACAAATGGCGTGCGATGGTTAAGGGGTCGTAGCCCCTTGCAACGGCATGAACAGCGCAAGCAGGGCCTGATGTGTAGGTGCTGTGGTTGGGGGAGTGGCGGGTGCGGGGGAGAGGCTAATGGGGAAGGGGGCCGTGGGTGGGGGAGGGGTGGTTGTGGGGGTGGTGCAGGTGGGGCAGGTGCAGGGGTGCTGCGGGTGGGGAGGGGGTCCAGAGCCACCGTGGGTGGAGGTGCCGCGGATGGGGCCCGGAGGTACTGCGAGTGGAGGAGGTGCAGGTAATGCTTCTCCTGCTTCTCCTCCTGGAAGCAGCTAGGGTGCTGTCCTCCCTTTGGCAGGGGCTTTCCCAGAGACTCGCACAGCAGCCAATCACTATTGTTAGCGCCAGTGTCCCAACGTACCACATTACAGGGAAGAAAATGCACTCAATAAACTACAGCTCCTAGCAGCCCTTAGCGCCTGAATGCTTCAGCGCTAAGGGTTGCTGGGAGCTGTAGTTTATTTAGTGCGTATACTTCCCTGTAATGCGGCACCATGGGACACCAGCGCTAACACTAGTGACTGGCTGGCAGAACTGACTAACTCGCTGAATCAATGCAAAAGGTGAGAGTGCTGTGCAGTGTCACTGTCAGCATCCAGACATTAACCTCCGCGATATCACCCACTCTATCCGTTACATTAGCCATCTCGGGGCTTCCAGGCCGGTCGGAGTCAGGGCCTCTGGGGATCTGTGCGCGGCTGTGGCGGGGAGTACTTCTGTGACATCACGCGCAGAGGAGGCTCCCGGGGCTCAGAGAGTATGCGGCGCTGGGAGGGCTATGAAAGCCTTCCGCTGCGCCACTTTCATACACATCTATGCCTGTAGCCACAGCAGCTTTTGTTCCACGTGCGCCGCGGCTAGGTAGTGGAGATTGCTGATGCCGGAGGGGGCAGGCGGACTGGCAGCAGGACATAGGGGGTCAGTCCGTCCTGATCATAGCTGTGCTAAATTTAGCACAGCTACGATCACTTACACTGACATGCGGGGGGACGCCCAGCACAGGGCAAGTCCGCCCCGCATGTCAGGGCCCCCCCCCCCCCGCACAAGTACAAAAGCATCGCACAGCAGCGATGCTTTTGTACTTGAAGAGTTACTCATCACAGCGGCTGCGTGTGACGTCACACAGCCGCTGCGACCCGCCCACCTCATGGCCGGACCGCAGCTACAAAATGGCGAGCAAACGGCGCCGTGCCGCCCCCTCCCGCCCAACGACTGCCTCTGCCTGTCAATCAGGCAGAGGTGATCGCTAGGCAACGACATGGCCGTAACTAGGGGGGGCTAAGGGGGCATGCGCCCCCGGGTGAAGAATCTGAGAGGGTGCAGAGATGGGTACTTTGCCTCCCCTCCTTCCTCTCAGCTCTAAGGGGCTACCTTTTGCCGGGTCCAAGAACCCTGACTGCAGGTACCCGCTGCCCTTCACCACCAGTGAAACTCTCCACTCCCCGGCAACTAGAACGCTAATGAATGGGGGAGGGGTGGTGACCAAGGACTCTCCAGCTGCCCCCTTTTATTTCCCAAGTGCTGGTCCATGGCTGTTCACACACTCCTGTGCCTATGTAAGAGATACTAGCAAAGGGAGAAAAAGAAAGCTCTTGTGTGGGCGCACTCTTCTTCAATTGAAAGAGGCAATTTTCTCTCTGTCAATCGTCCAGCTTTGGTTTTTTCCTTATTACTTTAAAATATCTTTCGACCAGTGCCCGGTCGCCCTTCTTCTTGCCTATGTAAGAGATGTCTGCCCCCAGGCCTGTTCCCCAGCGCCTCCCCCTTCCCACACACAACTCCACCAGAGGAGGACAGGACCCTAAGGGGCTACTTACTGTCAGGTCCCAGAACCCTCGCTGCAGGTCCCCGCTCCCCAGTATCACCAATATGGACTGCTGGGAAACCAACCCCCACCGGCAACTAGAACACTTATGAATGGGATGTTGGTGGCCGTTCACACACTCCTGTGCCTATGTAAACTATGTGTGCCCCCGACCCTGGTCCTCAGGGCCTCCCTTTTCCTGCATGGCAGCTCCACCAGAGGAGGTCAGGGCGAGAGGAAGCAGCAGCCGATAATTAGTCTGGGCATTGAGGTGAGGTCTGTATATGCCAGGACAGCTGCTGCCTCCCAAAGTGTGGTCCTAGGTCCCAACTTGCATGCAGGGCTTTAGTCCTACAGCCAGAGCCGGGCATAGGTATAGGCAAACTAGGCAATTGCCTAGGGCATTTGGTATGCCTAGGGGCATCAGCAGCTTCTGCTGATTAAAATGATATGCGGCATGCCTATATTCTGTGTGTAGCATTTCATATGCAGATACAGACACAGTCTCACACAGTATATAGGCATGCTGCATATCAGTTTAATCAGTAGAAGCTGCTTGTGCATCCTAGCCACATAGCAATGCAAATAAGATGCATTTTCATTAAAAAAATGTGCCTGGCGTTCAAATTGAGGCAAGATTTATGAGGACACATCTGTATCCAAGCAGAGGCAGAGGGCACAGTGTTAGTGTCAGTGTGAGTACTGTGTGGATGTGAGTGGGTTGGTTGTGTAGTAGTGTTCAGAATATGTGTAAGGAGCATTATGTGTGTCATGTAAAAATTCATTAATAATGTGTAACATATGTGCAAGGGGCACTATGTGTGTCATTATGTGTATAAGGGCATTAATAATGTGCAGCATATGTGTAACAGGGTACTACTGTATGTGTCATTATGTGTATAGGGGCACTAATAATGTGCAGCAAATGTGTAGGGGGCACTATGTGTGTCATTATGTTTATAAGGACATTAATAATGTGTGGCATATGTGTAAGGGACATTACGTGTAAAAGAGCATTAATAAATGTTGGCATAATGTGTAAGGCGCATTATGTTTATAAGGACATTAATAATGTGTCTCATAAGTGTTAGGGGCATTACTGTGTGGCATTATGTGTTTAAGGTGCTCTACTATGTGGCGTTGCGTATAAAAAGGGCACTACTGTGTCGTCTAATGTGAATAAAGAGCAATAGGGTGTGGTGTAATGTGAATAAGGAGCAATTCAGTGTGATGTAATGTGAATAAGGGGCTCTACTGTGAGAAGTAACATTAATAAGGTAAAGTGATACTACTGTGAGATGTAATATGAATTATGGAAACTATTGCATGATCAAATGTGAATAAAGTGCAGTACTGTGTGGCATAATTGGAATTGGGGTTACTATTGTGTGGCCATGCCCCTTGCCAGCAAAAATACACCCCTTTTTGGGCTGTGCGCCAAATGTGCGAACTGTTCCTATTTAAAATATAATATAAAACAAACACCAAAATAAGGACTGCTATGGATGAGGGGTGATGGTGCTGGGAAAGAAGTGCAAGGTCAGAGGCGGAACCAGCGGTGGTGCTAGGGGGCACCAGCCAAAATCTTGCCTAGGGCATCATATTGGTTAGGGCCGGCTCTGCCTACAGCAGTTGGCCAGTTGGAGTCCTCCACCCCAGTATGTGTGATACAGTGACTGCATGGCTTATATCAGGTATATAACACCAGACAGTCCTAGGGACTCCTCTCTGCAGCCAGGATAACCCACATTGCGTGTGTCCCCCAGAAAGTTGTTACTCCACCACTTTAATTAGCCCTAGGTCCTGACTAGCATACTGGGCTTTGTAGTCCCACAGCAATTGGCCAGTCCCCCACAATACTGTATCTAATGCGCATGTTAGTTTTTTTTTTTGTTCCTATCCATTTTCCTAGGGAATGTGTGCTGGATGCACCCTGACGGTGCTGGTTGTCACTTTGCCAACTGTTTATTACTGTGTTTTTGACATGGTTCCAAAGTGTGTGTGTGCATGGGGGGGCGCTAAATTACTGCCTTGCCCCAGGTGCAAAAAATCCTAGTTTCGGCCCTGGGCATCGACAGCCGTCGGCTGTCAGCCATGTGCAGTTGTGACCTGATCGCTGCACTGCGATGAGCTGCAGCGAGCGATCAGGTCAGAATGACCCCCATAGGATGCTGCAGTAAAAGGATTTTTCCCCCCCTATCTACAGCGCAGAGACTTGCTACAGATGCAGTGGCATACCCTCCAGCTGTACCTTTTTGGCAGGTACAGTAGCTTTTTTTTATGGTCTGTACCGATGTTTGGCTCTCCAAACTTCCATTGAAAGTATAGGGAAAGGGGCGTGACCATGCCACTGTACCCATGGCCACGCCCCCTTTTCAAATTTGTATCGATTTTTATGTGTAAATTATTGGAGGGGATGTTGCTGCAGATGCAGTGGGTCTATTTTGGGGTGTGGGGCTGGAGCTGCAGCTCCATCAGCCCCACTGTTAATCCTGCTTTGAGAACACACAGCAGCCAAAGGACAGAGCCTCCCATTGGATGTAACCTGTGTGGGAAGGCTTTTCTCGGCCAATCAGCTGTGGACTGGGTGTGATAGACCTGCTGCTAACCCAATGAGAGCTCCTAGCCACGCCCAGCGTTAGCCACACAATCACAGAGTCAGGGCTGAAACTAGGATTTTCATCTCCCGGGGCAAGGCGGTAATTGCCGCGCCCCCCCCCCCCCCAAAAAAAAAAACAACAACAAAAAAAAAAAAAAACAACAACAACATGTAAACAAACAAACAAACAAACACTGTCAGACTAAAATAATCACATTATTTAAAAAAATTCAATAGGGGATACAATTGGACAGTATTCCCCTATGTGCCCCAAATGTGCTAAGCGTCACATGCCCCCCAGCAGCGTGTTCCACTACATGCTCCCCTGTGTGTCCCCATACATTGCACTATATCACTGCACTACATTCCCATATCCACTGCACTACATCACTATACTACATCCCCTACACGCTGAACTACATCACTGCACTACAGCGTGGTATACAGTCAGATGGTGGACAATGTTAAGGTCGACCACTATTAGTCAACATTGACATGGTCGACATAGACAAATGGTCGACACATGAAAAGGTCGACATGAGTTTTTCACTATTTTTTTCTTTTTTGGAACTTTTTCATACTTTCCGATCCCCGTGGACTACGATTGGGAACGGTAACATTGCCCGAAGCATGGTGAGTGAAGCGGTGCACTAATTGGGGTTCCCCGTCACTTTACACAGAAAAGGACACCCAAAAGAGTTTTTAAAAAAAATGTCGACTTTTTCATGTGTCGACCATTTTCATGTGCCGACCATTAGTCCATGTTGACCATGTCAATGTCGAACAATAGTGGTTGACCTAATGAGTGTCGACCATTCATACCGGAACCCTACAGCGTGTCCTCTCAATGGTGTGTAGGCGGCAGATTGTTATCAGTTGGTGATGGGCAGGCAGCCGGGATCATAGCCTGCTTAAAAGCACAGCACCAACAACTTGCTTCTATAGCTTGCACAGTGCACTGCACGTAGTTGCAGCACTGCATGGCAAAGAAGAGAGTTTATGACAGTAGCCATCATAGGAGAGATCCCAGGTACTAGAGCTCACCCGCACAGCGTCAGAGCCAGCTGCGGGCAGACAAGTGGGTCAGAGACACTGCCCCGGGAGCCGTCTGCTGTCTCACTAGATCAGCACAGCATTGCTGGCTAAAAACAAAACCCTGTTCCTCTGTAACTCCTCTGCGCCCCCTCAAATCCTGCACCCGGGGCGCATGCCCCATTAGCCCTCCCCTAGTTGCGGCCCTGACAGAGTGAGAGATCTGGGCAATTATATAGGAGATTGAGTGAATGTCAACATCATAATGTCAACAAAGGGATTTTACATGTAAACTTAACTCAGCTTTAGCCCAACTCATCATTGCAGTCTAACCCTAACTCTAATTGCAGCCTAACCCTAACCCATGGGGCCTGATTCCAATTTGTATGCACATGCCCATGCAGCTGCAATTTTTCAGCCTACAGGAACATGAAAGAGGTGGCTGCTCAATGCACATTACACTATAAATACAATGCACTATGTAAAACATGTTACATGTTTAATGTAACAATTACAACCATATATAATTATACATAATTTTTTATTAAAAGCATATATAACTAAATAATAACAAATTCTCTATAGAAACCTAGTGTAATGATGGAAATATCTTGCTGAAAAGAACTCTTACAGATGTACAGTATAAGAATATAGTCAAAGTGCAGGGAATGGGTTTAGCAAATATTTGTGTCTATGAGGGTTATAGGAACATTGTAGCGGTAATTAGATACAAATGTTGCTAATAAGAGCTGCCTTTAGGCTATGCATCTGAATAGAATTGTATTGAGTTAAGGGGGGCACACACATAGCGATTGCTTAGAAATTAAGTACACATCGCTCCTTGTGTATACCCCATAGCGATAGCGATGCGTGGCCCCATGCGTCGCTGTCGCCGGCTCTAAATTGGCCTGCAAGCAGGCAAAATCTAGTCAGATTGCTTAGCACAAACCTTTAACCTAACCCATAATTGCAGTCTAACCTTAACTCTAATTGCAGCCTAACCCTAACCCACAATTGCAGCCTAACCTTAACTCTAATTGCAGCCTAACCCTAAACCATAATTGCAGTCTAACCCTAACTCTAATTGCAGCCTACCCTAACCCATAATTGATGCCTAAACCTTACCCGAATTGCACCCTTACCCTAACTGTTATGCTAACCCATATTTGCGGCCTTGACCTAAACCATAGTTGCAGCCTAGCCCTAACCCATAATTGATGCCTACCACTAACCAGAATTGCATCCTTATCCTAACTGTTATCCTAAACCATAATTGCAGCCTAACTCTAACCCTAACCCATAATTGCAGCCTAACCCTAACCCTAATTACAACCTAACTCTAAGTCTAACCCTAACCATAATTGCAACCTAACCGTAACTGTATTTCTAAACATAAATGCATAATTCTGACGTCGACATTAAGTCACATGTTGAACAGTATGTCAATATTCTAAACATGTCGACATTCTGAAAATCAACATGAAGACTGTATACATTTTAATTACTGGATATAAAACATTACAATCGATGTGTCACCATCCTCTTATATCATGATGAAAAAAAGAAAAGAAACGTCATTGTTTAGAACAGCGGTTCCCATCCAGTGGACTGATTAGCATTGGTGGTACACCCACTCAACGGCGCCACATATTTAGGTTGGGGGGCAAAGATATAATTTAATTTTGGCGCCTCCTCAGGGACAGTTAGCCTTACTCACCACACCACCTACCTGCATTCTTACACATTACTTATAAAAACAGCATAGATGACACTATGTGGAATGCAGATAATAGCGTATTAGAATAAAAATATTGCCAGCTATTTGGGCAATAAGAACTTAATATCATTCCAGATGTATTAGATGTATTAGATGCATTAGAAAAACACTTCCAGTAGGAGCCCGTCCCTGCAAAGTGTAACGTAAAGTGTTCACTTTACTTTATGTTCTGGACCTAAGTCGCATGTGTGGTCATTAGACAGCACATGTCCCAGTGGCTGTTACCAGGGAGGGATACAGAGGATCCCTTTCCTGGCAAATTATGCATTATGAAGCCAATAGACTACAATGCCTAATGCCATCGCTATTGCGATTAGAAACAGGGAAATCGCAGTTGGTATCAAAGATATCTGCTGCAGAACCCCTGTAATACTTTGAGAGGATACTTAACGGTATTCCAACAAAAAAGTAAGTTTTCGAGGGATTTCACAAAAAATGTGTATAATAAATATACCCCAAAACATAACAATAATAGGTCAGTGACCTACCTTCATGAAGAAGATGAAGAGACAAGATCCATTCATAGCTCACACCCTGACTTGGGCTGTACTGTACATGCAGGTTACATTTTCAGTTGAACCTGGTGGGAAATAATGGGGAGAAGCGGGCAGGAGGTGGGCTGTCAGTGGGTACTAGAGGGGGTCAGGGGATGCCGTGATGGGGGTTGGTGGGTGCTGTGTGGTGCGGGGGAGGAAAGAAAGGCCGAAAGAGGAGCTGAGGGGGAAGAGGGGAGAAACATATGAATTGGGAGGTGAGAAGGGCACAGGGCTGATCCCAGAGGAGGGTCAGCCCATAGCAACTAGCCACACACTGTAGAGGCTGTAGCTGGATGCAGGGGAAATGAGGGCCATGGAGGTGGGCGGAGATGGGCTCTGGGGAGAGATGGGGGTGGAGAAGTTGAAAAGTAGATTATATCCATACTGACACTACCTGTGGTAACCCTAGATGGAGGCTGCACTGTGCCTCGTGACCCAGTACATTGATTGGCGCCTCTCATATGTTTGGGGATGGGGGGAGTGATAGAGTCAAATATTTACATTTTAACACAAGCTATTTACTAATACCGTGAAGCCGTAATGGCCGCTAAACCTCGTGCACGTGCTACGCACTTTATACGCTATTTGCGTACAAAGACCTCGCACGTGGTACGCAAGTTACGTACACACGCTACGCTGGGTGTACGGAATACACACAGCGAGCGCACACACAGACAATAACCTTTTTAAACCTTTAAACTGAATATGCTTACACTGTAAACCTTAGCATTGAGGTACTGTAATGATATAACACTGATTAACCTTTGTATTTAAGCCAGCTGTTTGAGCGATTGAGATGCTCAGAAACCCTTAGTAATAACTAGTAAAACACACACTACTTGCTAAGGTTCCAACACCTTTATAGACGATATTAGTAAGTAAAAGGGAAAAGAAAAACAGTTTACAGCTTATACACTACAGACCTGACATTAATACCTAAACACAATAACTAAACAGAAATATAAACACTAGCGAACGATCACAAATAGAATAAACACAAAGAGAATAAATGGCAAATACTTATAGGATAACAAAATGAGAACAATCGCATACACACAGAGTAACGAAATGGCCACAGAGAAACTTACACACGTGGGAATGACTCGCAGGCGCTATCTGGAAACCAGCTCTCAGTCATCACTGGGAAAACCTTTGTGGAGAGAAGTGAGCTGGTCTGGCTATGGGGGTCTTTATATACACAGTATACTGTACAATACAATGGTCCTATAATCTCATTGTTCATTGGACACAGGAATGTGTCTCTGCATTATAACAAAAGGTCATAGGTGGGTTTAAACAGATGGGCTGTGTCCTTCTCCAACTGCCCAGGTGGGAGGTATCCTCTGGATTCCCCCTGCATGTGTAATTAAACTGCAAATACATTTAATGTTCCAAACATACTTTTGTGCATAACTATACGCAGCAGCGAACAATCTCTTCCTAACCAACACTGAAATGTTTCTAATAAAATACTCTTTAGTTAGACACTAGACACCACCATTCAACCTTTGTCTGACCCTTCATATCATGCAAAGAGGAATCCCCATGTCCACAAACCATTTAAACTAAACATTTTTACTGTCATTGCTAAGGGAAATATTATCTACAAAACACACTATATGGGTTAACTATGCTATAAACGAGTCGCCAGCTACAGGCTCACAAACTCTGCCGTAAATACCCACATTATGCGCAATATCGCTGGAGCGATATTATGCAACTTGCGGATGTGTGCACGTACGGCGGACTGAGTGCACGCGCAGCGGGCATGTGCATGGGGTTAGTATATGGCAATGTGAAGCATGATATTTTTCGACTTTGACAGTCCACCCTTTGGCAGTCACCAATAACGGCCACTATCTAAATAATCCAAACAGAAAAATATATGTTATCATGAAAATACCTCATTATGATTGGGAGTAGGGAGGAGAGGAGGAGGTGGGAAATGTATGACCTAGTGAGATAGTAAAAGCATGTGTGTATGAGATCCATGTCTGAGGGGTCATGTATCATCGTGCCGTACGTGTTCTAAATCAAGCTTTGAGGTATTACGAAGTATACATTTGAATCCTTCTTATCCCGTATTATGGGTCTGTGGATGGGCTGTCAAACTCTGCCGAGCTCTTTTCGGCTTTTAATTCCAACAAATGGGGTGCACATTAGTTGATGATACATGAAGGGGGAGAGTATGTGAGTGCTAATATATGTGCCTATATTACCTGTCGACTATGTGGGGTACTACCTGGAGGTTGTAGAGATGAAGATAAGAAACAAGCGTTATAAATGCAGTCATATGATTATGTGAGATTTTGTATGCAGTCGCCGATTGGGGTCTTGTTGATGTCTTGTCTGATGTCTTGTCCGGATCGTCGTATCTTTACTGTAGCTTTGAGGTTTATTGGCAAACAAAAAGCTTCTTCAAGTGTCCATAAAAAGAATTACAGTCTCTAAAAGCTCGTTAGGTGTCTGTGACACAGTTCATCATTGGTCTGTATAAAAGGTCATCAAATTCTTCTTCTTCCAGGTGGATCTCTTGGTACCTCGGAGAAAATCAAAGGAGAAAAGGGTGAAAGAAACGGACCGTGGAATCACATTTTATCACAACATTGTCTCAATCGTTGGGTAATAAATTCACTTCAAGCAACACTTTTCCAATGTAACACAATCCCTCTGAGTTTGGGGCAAGGAACCTATACGCCTTTCTCCCACATATGAAATATGCGTCATCGGGGAGAACATATGGGACAGAATATGACATAACCATATTACAAACCTTCCATGAAAACAGTCCTATCCCTAACTCTCTCATTTGTCTAGTACACGTATCAGTCTGTATGATATGTGCACAGTATCCTGGTGATACTTCTCCAACTCGCATGATCCTACTTCCTAGAGTGTACCTATACTGGAAATATTTTCCACTGTCGGCTATGTGGCGTATAAGCTCTGAATCTATGGGCATTCTGTCGGCTCTGTGTGAAAAGGTCATGGTTTGGTTGTTCCATGACACTTCCCAATTTCCCGGCTTTCGGGGATTGGAAATGTTAAAACATATTAGGGACCTATCTACATGGTATTGATGGAGCTTCAAACTAGGAGGACTAGAAATATTAAATCTCTTGTCCACCGGTCTCCCACCCTTTAACTCAAGTACCTCATCTACCGTTAAAGGATATGGCACTAGTCCTGACTTTCTATGACCTTGAGGTACTTGTGAGCACACCCAACAGTCTGTCTGGTTTAACACTTTACCCACCAATGAGTGATAGTCACTCAATGGATGCCGGTCCATGTTGATATTAAAACGGGACTGACATTCCTTGATGCAACCGTTCTCAACTATATTTTCACAATTCCTACAGATGCAGTTCTCTTCAGCTAACAATCCTTCACAATGTCTATTAATGTCATGGCTACCAGATCGTTTTCTGATACTCGCCTTTGCTCGGTGATTGTGTTGCTCTTGGAATTCTACGAATCCATCCTGATCATCAGAACCCATTCCAGATCCTTTCTCGACCTCACTGGTACTCTCACCGAAACAGACTGCTCTGGTCAACAACAGGGTCAACAGGAAAACACGGACTGCAGTCTCTTGGGGCGAGTCCATCTTACAGGAGGAGAAAGAGAAAGTTGTAATGGGGGTACAGATAATAATTGAAGGGGGAAAAAAAAACTTGTTACGATGATTTGTCCTCTAGTCTTGTTGTTCTTCTTGCTCAGATGTCATCTCAAAGGTGCTGTCTCTCAGTCTTCCCAAAACGAACACTCCGGTGATACAATATTCTTTCCAAATCAGCGATCTTTCTGTAAGGAACATAAATCTTGCATTACCATTTGTCTAACTTTTGTGTGACATACCATCCGTAAAACATGAAAGAACAAAAAGAGAGAGAACAATTTGAAAAGAAAAAAAAACATTATCAGATTTTCATCAACAGGCTGTCGCATCAACATGTCCACCAGTATCTCCGCATAGTCTCCCCCCCACCAGTACTTCCCCTCTCCACCCTTTGCGTCTGGCCAAACACAATGATGCTGGTAAGACATACTGGGGTTAGGTAGACCTCTGAAAAGACCAAGTAGTCATGCGACGTTTGAGTTCTGTTGGTGAACGTTACAGATGTGAAGAAAACATTTAAAGATAAATTACAAACGTTTACCCGGCCGTCCCTGTGTCTACAAGAAACTGACCTCCCAATTACATTAACTGTAACCTCAGGCTTACTATCAAGGCTAATGATCAACTTTACTGGCTGCAAATTACAGGTGCGGCCCAAAATTCTTCATATATGATCCCTGATTACAATTTCGTGTGTCATGACTTTGCTCGTGTTCTTGTCTAGGGGGTCTGACTTTATGTGGGCTGTTACAGTTGCTGGCATAATGCCCTTCTCCTTTACAAAGATAACAAACCCTTGGCTTCCTCCATGTGCCAGTGGCCTGGGGTTTCGGTCGATTTGATGCCTCCTCTAGTGCTTGGATGCTCATCACCATCAACCGCTCTCCCTGTGCTTCCCTGGTTCTTTGGATACCACAGTTATGTTGTTGTCTAGGGGGTTGATATACCTTCTGTAGATCTTTAAACATACAATCTCGTGCATAATGACCTTCCCTCTGGCAATTATAACATCTTATCACATTTGACTTACCCACAGGGATCTGAGGCTTCTTACCTCCCTGTGACTCCCTGTGCTTGCTGATGTTTCGATCGTGCCCAACAGCGGACTTTCTTAATGCAGCCACCGAGATATTTCTCCAGTTAGGTTGAGTGGTCTGTACCCTTGTTCTCAACCCTTTTGTTAAACCTTTCATTAATACGTAAACCACTACTTCTCTATGATGTACATTTTCCCCAATGTCCGTGATCCCAGTGTATCTAACCATTACCTGCAGTGCTCGATTGAAATAATTAGAAGCAATTTCACCTTCTTTTTGTCTTATGGAGAAGATTTCGTTACACTTAACAACTGCTGGGAAATATACTCCTAATTGAATGTTGATCTGCTTAACATTTTCCTGATTGTGTTCCTCAGTAAGAGGTACCTCTGTGTCTAACTTACAATCAGTAATGAATTTCGCAGGGTCAATATTGGAGGGCAAACATGCCCTCAGCACTGTCCGCCAATCTTTGTTGGTGGGTTCTGTGGAGTTTCCTAGTTCTTTAATAAACCTTTGACATGCGGCTAGATCTCTCCTGGGATCAGGAAATTCAGACATAATTGTCTTTAATTCTGTCCGGGACCAGGGGCGGTGCATTGCACTGTTCCTGGCGGGAGTGATTCCCAGAGCGTCAGTCTGTCCATTTGGGACTGTGATCACCCCGACAGGATTAAGTTCAACTACATCATCTGGTGTTGACTCTACAATGTGAGGTGCATTTGTCTGTGCATGATATACAATACCGTACTTACCTGCGGACACGACCTCACCTGACCCTCCATTAGGGGGTTTGACTACTGCCTTTACCGATTGGGCCGTGCCCACCTGGGTGTCTCGTATGATGGCTGCTGGAAGAGGTGCCGACATCGTGCTGGGCTCACTTTCTTGCTTGTAATCCTGAGGGAAGTTTAACATGGGGTGCAACTTGCACGGGTTAGAATTTGTACATTTATCAGTTTTCCTTCTATCATTATTACATTTATGACATTTATGACATTTACTCTTATCATTAATAATACAGTTACTAAGTGCATTTTTATCATATACCAGTGTGCTATTCTCTGCAGCCATTTGTTCTCCAGTTGCCATGTGTTTCCTGTTAAGGTGAGAACCAGCTGTGTAAGCTAATCCTCCTTGTATCTCACTTTCCTGTTGCCATATCTGTAAACAATCATAATGTCTATTTTGTTGCTTCCCGGCCTTTATTAGACCTGTCCTTCTCCTTAAATTTTGCAAAACCTCAGGACAAAAACTGCCTACCCTGGAGAACTGTTCTCCATCGTTCACAGTCATACGCTCCCATTCATTGCATAAAACCTTGGCGTGTGAACCATATTTCTCACACATTATGTACCTGGCCGCTGCAGGTCGGGGTACCGAATCAACCTGAACCTTGGTTGATCGCCCCTTACTTGAGCAACTGGCCCCCATTATTTTGCAGGTATTTCAAATTTCCTACAAAAAAACAACCAAGTTCCCAGAGGTAAGGTGACGGTGAAAGTTCAACGAGTACCTTCACTCACTCTCGCCCACGTCGACCAATACGCCCACACGCTCTGACGTAACGCTGGCGTACTCAACGTCGGGCCCCTGCAACCTGAACTTCTATTTACTGGGGCGTGTGGGAGTATGCTACCCTCCCCAGTAAATATCAGTTGCTGGAGAATTCCTGAGTGATCAGCGAACCTCCCTTAAAATAAAAAAAAACCTACACAAATCACGTTAGAATGTACAAGTAGCGTTTATGATCCCACAGTAAATCTTAGTGGGTATCAAGGTAACAAACTAATGCACACAATTACGTGCGGTACAGTCGCACTGCGTATAAGTAACTATTATTTATACACCTTACGACCAGCGGAATCGATTGTTTAGGCTGCGAAACCTTCAGCCGGAGCTTTATTCTTAACACGGGCCTATATGGGTTTTGCGTCAACCTCTCTGTGGGTTGCGCCCACTGCCTCTGACCTTTCTTAAGTCAGGGTCTTTAAACTTAGCGACCTTCTGGTCTGCTTTAACACTAATTGCTCCTTTTACCTTAAATCACTTTTATCGTGAGATGGCCTTCTCCCACGCCACCACGTGTTCACTCCACGGATGTCTTCCACGAGATCTCGACTTTTCTCAAGGTTCACCCCAAAGAAAAATTTACTTGCATACACACGCTTCTATCACTTCATATATACTTTGATTTTTCTGTACAGAAAATTACTTGCATTCAGGTAACACAGATTAATCCCAGAGGAGCTGCAGCAAGAGAAGGAACCTTTAAACTAGTTTTGGGAACTGTAAGAACTTGTGCTATTATCACGTAGCTACTATACCTCCCACACTAAAACAATGCTATCGTGTGTTTTGTATCTAGTGGGCGTATCTGTACGCAGGTTGCGTAATGTACGCTACGTGTGTACGCCTTTGCGTCACGTACGCTTTGACTCGCACTCGGTGAGAGGCACGTGTACACAGGTCGGATACGTCCACAGTAACACAAATAACACGCTTCTATCAATGTAAGCGATATTTTAACTATAAACGCCTACCAAGCACCACACAGTATTCCACTGTATCAACCTCTTAACTAGGCCAGGCCGTGTGCGTGTTTTACAATTACTCCCTTTAAGTATCAATGTTTATTTTTAACTAAAATAGCAGCAAATTTTCTCAGTACGTTATCAATGCAAATGGCAAACAGGAAGGTAGATAGGTGAAAATACACAGATACAATATAATTCTAAATTAATCTAATAACATACATTGATGTAAACACACACATATAATATTACATCTATGTACTAATCACTATTACATCTATGAGACCCATTCACTTCTCTAATTTGCATATGAATGTGCCCTTGACTGTGTGTGAAGGTGATTCTCTTCACTGCTGGGGAAAAAAAAACAGTTATACAGGTTCCCATCTCACGACAAGCAGTTCAACAGAATCTTAGAGGTAAGGAGGAGAGAAAGAGAAAAAAAAAAAAAACAACAACTTTGTTTTATCTCTGTGTGTCGTTCCTAAATCAAATATTCATTTTATTATTAAATTTCATTAAGCCCCATCTGAACTATTTATAATTGATTGTGACATGGGTTAAATAAAAGCATTGGAAACTCGTAAATGGTGATTTATTTTTGACAAGGGACGGCTGATTATTCCTGAGTCAACTGAAAATCAGCTATTTTGAAAAAAAATTACTTTCCCTAAAATGGCCACTGCTCCTTCCCCTTCCACATCCATGAGGGTTACACAAAATGGAGGACAGACCATGCGGCTTCTTTTGTCACAAAGAAAATCATCATACAAGCCCCTGAAGTTATTTTTAGGCCTGGGTTAAAAATAAAACTATCAAGCTATGCAGAGCGATTAAAATACTTTCAAACCTACTTAAACAGATAACAATCCAATCTGAATCAAACACAATATGACTTATTTGAACCTTGTTTTGCAACAATAAAAATACATTTTAGCATCTTAAATATTATGAGAAACATACGGTCCCTTAAAATTTCATATCAGCGTCTTACTAATACCACAACAATACATTAACTTGGATGTTATTTTCATCAGCTTCTCAATGCGTCCATTGGAGCCGGTCAATTACAGCCGCGTTTGTAATGTACAGTGCATCATTAAGAACGTGATATCGCGGACCAGCCCCCATTGATAGAGTCAAATATTTACCTTTTAACACAAGCTATTTACTAATACCGTGAAGCCGTAATGGCCGCTAAACCTCGTGCACGTGCTACGCACTTTGTACGCTATTTGCGTACAAAGACCTCGCACGTGGTACGCAAGTTACGTACACACGCTACGCTGGGTGTACAGAATACACACAGCGAGCGCACACACAGACAATAACCTTTTTAAACCTTTAAACTGAATATGCTTACACTGTAAACCTTAGCATTGAGGTACTGTAATGATATAACACTGATTAACCTTTGTATTTAAGCCAGCTGTTTGAGCGATTGAGATGCTCAGAAACCCTTAGTAATAACTAGTAAAACACACACTACTTGCTAAGGTTCCAACACCTTTATAGACGATATTAGTAAGTAAAAGGGAAAAGAAAAACAGTTTACAGCTTATACACTACAGACCTGACATTAATACCTAAACACAATAACTAAACAGAAATATAAACACTAGCGAACGATCACAAATAGAATAAACACAAAGAGAATAAATGGCAAATACTTATAGGATAACAAAATGAGAACAATCGCATACACACAGAGTAACGAAATGGCCACAGAGAAACTTACACACGTGGGAATGACTCGCAGGCGCTATCTGGAAACCAGCTCTCAGTCATCACTGGGAAAACCTTTGTGGAGAGAAGTGAGCTGGTCTGGCTATGGGGGTCTTTATATACACAGTATACTGTACAATACAATGGTCCTATAATCTCATTGTTCATTGGACACAGGAATGTGTCTCTGCATTATAACAAAAGGTCATAGGTGGGTTTAAACAGATGGGCTGTGTCCTTCTCCAACTGCCCAGGTGGGAGGTATCCTCTGGATTCCCCCTGCATGTGTAATTAAACTGCAAATACATTTAATGTTCCAAACATACTTTTGTGCATAACTATACGCAGCAGCGAACAATCTCTTCCTAACCAACACTAAAATGTTTCTAATAAAATACTCTTTAGTTAGACACTAGACACCACCATTCAACCTTTGTCTGACCCTTCATATCATGCAAAGAGGAATCCCCATGTCCACAAACCATTTAAACTAAACATTTTTACTGTCATTGCTAAGGGAAATATTATCTACAAAACACACTATATGGGTTAACTATGCTATAAACGAGTCGCCAGCTACAGGCTCACAAACTCCGCCGTAAATACCCACATTATGCGCAATATCGCTGGAGCGATATTATGCAACTTGCGGATGTGTGCACGTACGGCGGACTGAGTGCACGCGCAGCGAGCATGTGCATGGGGTTAGTATATGGCAATGTGAAGCATGATATTTTTCGACTTTGACAGGAGCCATCTCCTTGCACCTCCTCCATTCCAGCGCCTATGCACGTACTAGTGGGAAATGGTTGCCTGCACCCAGCACGCTGCTCCTGATGAAACTACTTCTTTGCTAAATGAAGCAGAAAATAAGAGTGACTTGGAGCTGCTGGCTCCTATGCCATGTAAACACAGCAAGACAGAGGAGAATGAAGGGATAGTTCTATGCATTATGCAGTGCCTCAGTGGGTGTGTACACCTGATATGTTTGTGAACACCATCTTTCATTGTCATATCACATTGGTCATGCCGCACAGCAGATGAGGCTATATTATGCAGATTTATCGTTACATCTCCCTGTGTGCACAGATGACTCCTCACTTGACCCATATGCTGGCCGTAGGATCCGTCGGCAATGACATCATAACCAGTTCCTGTGGCCAGGCATGTCACGGCTGGCAAGGTTTGAGGATCCGGCAGCTGAGACTTGCCCAAGGAGGTAGTTGTCTGTGGGTGAACAAGACGAGGGGGTTGGATATAGTTCCTTCTCTTAGGACAAGGGGCAATGAAGAGCGTAGGCGGGGCTAAGAGCCAGTGGATTGTAGTTCTTGTGGACAGGCCTGAGGTAGAGAACTGCGGCTGGTGAACAATGACTTAAAGACGTAGTTGTAGACAAAGAACTGCGGGTTGTGGCTTGAAAGATGAGGTTGTAAATAATGAACTGTGGAACTGTGAATGGTGATTAAAGACGTAGCTGGAGACAAAGAACTGTGGACTGTGATTTGAAAGACGAGGCTGTAGACAATGAACTGTGGAACTGTGAATGGTAGTTGGAGACGTGGCTGGAGACAAGGAATGGTGGAGTGTGGTTTGAAAGACGAGGCTGGAGATAATGAGCTGCGGACTGTGGACGGTGGTTTCAAAGACGTGGCTGGAGACAAAGATCTGCGGACTGTAGCTAGAAAGATGAGGCAGGAGACCCGAGGCAGACCGTGCCCAAAGGGTCTTACTGGACCGGGTTTTCCAGGAGCGTTTCCACAGGCAGCAGCGGGTTAGGAACGGCAGGGCTGCAGCAGCAACTGAGAACCGGCTAAGCAGGATTAGGAGTAACCAGAATACGGCAGGAATCCTGGGAGCACAGGGCTAAAGCACCTACAACAGGGTTGTAACTTGAAGCACTGGCGTCCCTGTCCTAAACCAGCCCCCTTTTATAGGAAGAAGTTTCCTAGGATTGGCTGGAAGGAACAGGAAGCAAGAACTATGCCTCAAACTTGGTCTCCAACATGGTTGCGCCCAGTAATGCAGACCTTTTACATAGCCACACAGCTCACTGCCACTGGTCTCCTAGCAACAGCTCAGCAAGAGAGACCCACTGCAGCAGCGTCCCGCCGCCACGAGCGGACCCCCTCACCGCCGCAACTGTTGCCCTTGGACCCGGTGCAACAGCCCACCTCTGCCGCTGCCCAGCCGCCTGTGAAGCCAGCCCCGTGGCCCCAGCGTACCGGTAAGACCCCAGACGCTGACAAGGCATATCAGTTGGTTGAATGGTAAGTACGGTAAATTATGCTGTGTGGCATACTTACCATATCAGTCGTCAGTGGGCGGGTTGGCCAGGGACATGGAAAAGTTAGAGCAAAAAGTCAACAGGGTCAAAGGTCGCCACAAAAAAAAGGTCAACACAAGGCTTTTTTATTTTTGGGTTTTATTTTGTATGTTCAACCATACGTGACCCCAAGTAATGGAAATGTGTACCCTTGCAGGCTCACTTCGCTCGCCACACTTCGGGTAGGTTCTATTTCCAATCATAGTCCACATGGATAGGAAATCAAGCCACAGTTGAAAAACATGAAAAAAAAATGTGTTGACCATATGTGTGATGACCACTGTCATGTCGACCTTTTGAACCTGCCGACCTTAAGCACTGTCTACCTTTTACATGTCTACAATTTGAAAATGTTGAACTTTTGTACCTGTTGACCCAATGTATGTCGACAATATGGTGTTGACTTATCGACTGTCGATCTATCACCCAGTGCCCATCTGCCGGATGGCCAGTCCATCACTACAGTGTGTACCCAGACTAACATATTGAAGTTTGAGAAATATAGCAATTAGAAAAGTTGAATTATATATGTATTAGTACAATGCTTTTTACACTTACACTGGACGTCAGGGTACGGGAAGAGTGTACCCTTTGTCCCCCCTGACGCTGGGCCTGTTCACAGTCAGAGGGATTTTGTATTGTAGGGTTCAATTTACCACTACACAATATCACCAAAAACAACCATAACAGCATGCCACTGACAGAACACTTAGAAAACAGGTCGGACCATAGATTGAAGAGGTTGAATGGCCTGCATGGCAGGAATGTGCAAATGGTCTTTACTTTGTGGATTACCCTCGTATGTTGGTGTAGTTTCGTTGATAGCCTTATATGTAAGTATAGTAGAAGTATTTTATTTTGAATTCAGAAAAAAGCCAGATAACCATTGTAAGGACTGACAGCAGAGAAGCAGCAGAAAATAGTCAATCTAGTCCCTACATTCAAAATAGATTGTAGGGACGGAGGTCTGTTTAGTGACAGAACAGTAAGGAAACTACTGCAATAATCAATGCAGGAGATGAGAGCATGTTTCTTAGTGTGTGTCTTATGTGATATATGGGTATATTCTGGATATGTTTCTAAGATCATTAGATGTATATAACAGTATTTGGCTAGAGACTGAACGTGTGGAACAAAGGACAGTTCAGAGTCAAGGGTGATACCTAGGCAGTGTACTTGAGAGGGATCATTGTTGTGTTGTCAGGGCCGTCTTAACAGCAGTGTAGGCCCCTGGGCAAAGCAATGCACTGGGGCCCCTACCTATCCTCCAGCGGTCGGGGGGGGGGGGGGGGGGAGTGTTATCAGTGGCAGCTTTGATGTCCTGCGGTCGGTAGGGGGTGTTCTATCTTCTGCTCCACATGTAGGACCTGGTGCAGTAATTTCTGATAATTACTCCTTTACTGCACAGATGGTGGGAGATGGGGCAGGAGGGTGAACACTAAACTGTAGAAGGGAGCATTGGGCTGAATGAAGGGGCCCCGGTACATGACTTTCAGGGTGGTAGGGGGTGTTTAATACGCAGGGGAGGGGTGGACAGTGGAGTGAGCTTAATATTCATAATTTTCTGGTGGGAGAGCAGTTTGCTTAACTGCAGATATCTCCAGTTTCCGGAAATAGATTTCTTAACTTTCAATGGGGTAATACACTAGAGAGTCCCAACTTTCAGGAGGTACTGGGGACTTGGGGATCAGAGTTCAGGAGTCAGAGCCGTCCACCGATGAATATATAAAACTGCAAACCAGGCGTGTGAAGCTGTAGCCAGGACCAGCTGCTGGAAGGATGGTATCTCTGGTTGTGGGCATAGTAGAGACAAGCTGTCAGTGTCCACCGAAAGGGGAGAGTCCCAGATTTTGGAATATACCCTCCGAAAAACTCTAAGTCAGACAGAACCAACGATATCTGGCTGGGAAGAGCAATAAACAGGCTTGGATGGGGACCACTGCTTAGAAGCCGGATATCTCAGGTTCCCCAGGGCCGATTCAAAAATCTGGTATCCCTGGAAAGAAGGGATCAGCTATCAGCCTAGGACCCTTAGACTCTGGGGGCCCTTGGGCAAGTGCCCATTGAGCCCATATGAAAAGACGGCCCTGTGTGTTGTTATCGGAAATAGAGATATAGGTTTCAGCATGTAATCTTCTTTAGATGCAGGTACATGGGAGGTCTCCAGCTGCCGCCCTTTACCTTATATGATGAAGCTGTTGTTTTATATAGTATAATGGAGTGGTCTAAGAAGGCTAACACTAAATAGTGGGTTCAATTAGAGAATGAGGGAGACATGTACTAAGCAGTGATAAAAGTGGAGAAGTGAGCCAGTGGGGAAAAAAACATGTATAATTTGCATACTATAAAAAATATACAATAGGCCTACCCTGGTCCACTGGAATAGATGATAGACATTAACTTGCATGTCCTCCCTCGATTCAATAACCCTGTTTCTCCTTCGTCCTAGAGGATGCTGGGAACTCCAAAAGGACCATGGGGTATAGACGGGATCCGCAGGAGACATGGGCACTTTAAGACTTTAATGGGCGTGAAGTGGCTCCCCCCACTATGCCCCTCCTCCAGACCCCAGTTAGATTCTGTGCCCAGAGGAGACTGGTTGCACACTAGGGGAGCTCTACTGAGTTTCTCTAAAAAAGAGGCTGGTGTGGAGGCTGAACAGAATGTGGGAGTGACTCCGTCGGCACCACCGACTGCTGATTGGGTAGATATGTGGAGTGTTTTAAATGCAAGTGTGGCTTTATTGCATAAGAGGTTAGACAAATCTGAGTCTCAGAACCAAGCATGGAGACAATCCATGGGAGATGTTTTGTCACAATCTCAGGCCCCCTCAGGGTCGCAGAAACGTTAATTTACTCAGATAGCAGACACGGATACTGACACGGATTCCCACTCCAGTGTCGATTATGATGATGCCAAGTTACATCCTAAGGTGGCCAAGAGTATTCAGTACATGATTGTGGCAATTAAAGATGTGTTACATATCACAGAAGACCCCACTGTCCCTGACACAAGGGTCTGTATGCTTAAGGGAAAGAAACCTGAGGTAATGTTTCCTCCCTCTCATGAACTGAACGCTCTTTTTGAAAAAGCTTGGGAATCCCCTGACAAGAGACTGCAGATTCCCAGGAGAATTGCTATGGCGTATCCTTTTCCCTCGCAGGATAGGTTACGGTGGGAATCCTCACCCACGGTGGACAAAGCTCTGGCACGTTTGTCCAAGAAGGTGGTGCTACCGTCCCGGACACGGTGGCCCTAAAGGATCCTGCGGATCGTAAGCAGGAAACTACCTTAAAATCTATTTATGTTACTACGGGTACGCTACTCAGGCCGGCCGTGGCATCGGCATGAGTGAGTAGCGCTATTGAAAGGTGAGCAGATATCTTGTCATCTGACATAGACACCCTGGATAGGGATAACATGCTTTTGACGCTGGGTCATATCAGGGACGCAGCGATATATCTAAGGGAAGCGGCAAGAGATATCGGCCTCTTGGGGTCTCGGCAGTCTCGGCTAGGAGGGCATTGTGGACTCATCAATGGAATGGTGATGCTGACTCTAAAAAGGCTATGGAGGCTCTGCCCTTCAAAGGTGAAGTGTTGTTTGGTGAAGGCCTCGCGGACCTGGCTTCTACAGCTACCGCGGGTAAGTCTTCTTTTTTGCCTTTTGTCCCTCCACAGCAAAATAACAGAGGTAAGGGAAGAGGAAAAAGATCGCCGGCTGTGGCAAGCTCCCAGGAGCAGAAGTCCTTCCCGGCTTCTGCCAAATCCACCGCATGACGCTGGGGCTCCTCTGCGGGAGTCCGCACCAGTGGGGGCGCGTCTTCAGCTCTTCGGTCAAGTTTGGGTTCGCTCGGGCCTGGATCCTTGGGTGCTGGAAATTGTGACTCAAGGGTACAAACTGGAGTTCCAAGACGTGCCCCCACACAGATTTTTCAAATCGGCCTTACCTGTTTCTCACCCAGAGAGAGAGGTAGTGTGTGCTGCAATACAAAAGCTGTGTCAACAGCAAGTCATTGTCACGGTTCCCCCGTTACAACAGGGGAAAGGGTTTTATTCAACCCTGTTTGTGGTCCCGAAGCCGGATGGCTCGGTCAGACCGATTCTGAACTTAAAATCCCTCAACCTGTATTTAAAAAGATTCAAATTCAAGATGGAATCTCTCCGAGCTGTGATCAGTCTGGAGGGGGCGGGGGGGGGGGGGATTTTATGGTGTCAGTCGGTATAAAGGATGCATACCTACATGTCCCCATATATCCTCCTCATCAGGCGTTCCTGAGGTTCGCTGTTCAGGATTGTCACTACCAATTTCAGATGTTGCCGTTTGGTCTTTCCACGGCCCCGAGGATTTTCACCAAAGTTATATGCGGAAATGATGGTGCTCCTGCGCAAGCAAGGGGTCACAATTATCCCATACTTGGACGATCTCCTGATAAAGGCGAGATCAAGGGAGCAGATACTAAAAAGCGTTGCGCTCTCCATGAAGGTGCTGCAACAACATGGCTGGCTCCTAAAATTACCAAAGTCGCAGTTGATTCCGACAACTCGGCTGTCGTTTTTGGGCATGATTCTGGACACGGAACGGCAAAGGATCTATCTCCCGTTGGAAAAGGCTCAGGAACTCCAGAACATGGTCAAGGAACTTCTGAAACCGCCAAGAGTGTCGATTCATCACTGCACTCGAGTGCTGGGGAAAATGGTGGCGGCCTACGAAGCCATTCCGTTCGGCAGATTCCATGCAAGAACTTTTCAGTGGGACCTGCTGAACAAGTGGTCCGGGTCCCATCTGCGCATGCAACAGAAGATAAGCCTGTCCCCCAGGGCCAGGGTTTCTCTCCTGTGGTGGCTCCAGAGTTCTCACCTTCTAGAGCAGCCGTGGCCAACCTGTGGCTCTTGAGCCGCATGCGGCTCTTTCTTTATTCAAATGTGGCTCCTGACACTCAGTCACCTGACCACAACAGATCCTGGAAACTGGTGCACTCCAACCAGATACACAGCAGCACTACAGCGACTGAAAACTGGGGAGACAGATACTGGGCTGTAGTGACATATGAGGGTGGGCTGGAGTGAAACAAGGGGGAGCTGGCTGGAGTGACACAGAAGGATCCTGGCAGGAGAGACATAATGGGGGAGCTGACTGGAGTGATACAGGAGGGTGCTGGCTGGAGTGACACAGTGGGGAGCTGGCTGGAGTGACAAAGGAGAATCCTGCAGGAGAGACACAATGGGGAGCTGACTGGAGTGACACAGGAGGGTGCTGGCTGGAGTGACACATTGACACATGGGGGAGCTGGCTGGAGTGACATAGGAGGGTGCTGGCTGGAGTGACACATGGAGGAGCTGAAGTGTATTATGTGAATATGGCTTTTTCAATATATTTTATGTGGATCTGGATATTTTTAATTATTTTATGTGGAAGTGTCTTTTTCAAAGTATTTTATGTTGATCCTGGCTTTAAAATGTATTTTATGTGGATCTGGCATTTTCATTGTATTTTATACCATGGGGTGTGGCCTAGCAGGCACAAGGTCACACCCCATTTTTGCACACGCGCCTTCGGCTTTATGTCGGCTCTTTGACGTACCTAACAAGATTTTTTGGCTCTTTATTTCTGACTGGTTGGCCACCCCTGTTCTAGAGGGTTGCAGGTTCGGGATCCTGGATTCTGATGACCACGGACACGAGTCTCCGAGGTTGGGGAGCAGTCACACAGGGACAAAATTTCCAGGGAAATGGTCAAGCCAGGAAGCTTGTCTGCACATAAACGTGCTGGAGTTAAGGGCCATCTACAACGGCCTTCGGCAAGCGGAACATCTTCTTCGCGACCTGCCCGTCCTGATTCAGTCAGACAACATTATAGCCGTGGCGCACGTAAACCGCCAGGGCAGAACAAGGAGCAGAGCGGCGATGGCGGAGGCCAAGATTCTTCGCTGGGTGGAAAAACATGCAAGCGCTCTGTCAGCGGTCTTCATTCCAGGAGTGGACAACTGGGAAGCAGACTTCCTCAGCAGACACAATCTCCATCCGGGAGAGTGGGGTCTTCATCAAGAGGTCTTTGCAGAACTGACAAGTCGTTGGGGACTTCCTCAAATAGACATGATGGCGTCTCGCCTCAACAAGAAGCTTCAGACATATTGTTCCAGGTCGAGGGACCCTCAAGCAATAGCAGTGGACGCACTGGTGAAACCGTGGGTGTTTCAGTCGGTCAATGTGTTCCCTCCACTTCCACTCATCCCAAAGGTGATAAGTATCATAAGAAGAACAAGAGTTCAGGAATTGCTCACAGGAGATCCCTGGCCTCTTCCTCTAAGAGAGGACCTGTTACAGCAGGGGCCGTGCGTGTTCCAGGACTTACAGCGGTTGCGTTTGACGACGTGGCGGTTGAACGCCAAATCCTAGCCAGAAAGGGTATTCCCGGGGAAGTCATCCCCACTCTACTTAAAGCTAGAAAGGAGGTAATGGCGAAGCATTATCACCGTATTTGGAGGAAATATGTGTCTTGGTGTGAATCCAAGAAGGCTCCTACAGAAGAATTTCAGCTGGGTCGTGTTCTCCACTTTTTGCAAGCAGGTGTGGATGCGGGCCTGAAGTTAGGCTCCATTAAAGTGCAGGTTTCGGCCTTATCAATTTTCTTTCAAAAGGAATTGGCCTCACTTCCAGAAGTTCACACTTTTGTGAAGGGTGTGCTGCACATCCAACCTCCCTTTGTGCCCCCAGTGGCACCATGGGACCTTAACGTGGTGTTACAGTTCCTTACGTCACATTGGTTTGAACCTTTACAAAAGGTTGAGTTGAAATTTCTAACTTGGAAAGTAGTCATGCTATTGGCCTTGGCGTCCGCAAGGCGGGTGTCCGAATTGGCGGCTTTGTCTCACAAAAGCCCCTATTTGATTTTCCACAAGGATAGAGCGGAGTTGAGAACTCGTCAACAAGTTTTGCCAAAGGTGGTTTCTTCATTTCACATGAACCAACCAATTGTGGTACCTGTGGCTACTGAAGCCTTGGCTGATTCAATGTCTCTCGATGTGGTCAGAGCTTTGAAAATTTATGTAGCCAGAACGGCTCGTGTTAGGAAAACAGAGGCGCTGTTTGTCCTGTATGCGGCCAACAAGGTTGGCACTCCTGCTTCTAAGCAGACTATTGCACTCTGGATCTGTAATACGATTCAGCAGGCTCATTCTACGGCTGGATTGCCGGTACCGAAATCGGTGAAAGCCCATTCCACTAGGAAGGTGGGCTCATCTTGGGCAGCTGCCCGAGGCGTCTCGGCATTACAGCTTTGCCGAGCAGCTACTTGGTCGGGTTCAAACACTTTTGCAAAATTCTACAAGTTTGATACCCTGGCTGATGAGGACCTCATGTTTGCTCAATCGGTGCTGCAGAGTCATCCGCACTCTCCCGCCCGGTCTGGAGCTTTGGTATAAAGCCCATGGTCCTTTTGGAGTCCCCAGCATCCTCTAGGACGAAGGAGAAAATAGGATTTTAATACCTACCGGTAAATCCTTTTCTCTAAGTCCGTAGAGGATGCTGGGCGCCCGTCCCAGTGCGGACTCTATCTGCAGTAATTGTAAATAGTTATTGCTTATGTTACACAAAGGTTGTGTTTTGGTAAAGGTCAGCCTGTTGCTGATCTCTTTGGTTCACGCTGTTAACTGGTTTTAGTTGTATGCCATGTTGTACAGTGTGTTGTGGTGTGAGCTGGTATGTATCTCACCTTAGTTTAACAAAATCCTTTTCCTCAAAATGTCCGTCTCCTCTGGTCACAGTTCCTATAACTGAGGTCTGGAGGAGGGGCATAGAGGGAGGAGCAAGTTCACGCCCATTAAAGTCTTAAAGTGCCCATGTCTCCTGCGGATCCCGTCTATACCCCATGGTCCTTTTGGAGTCCCCAGCATCCTCTACGGACTAAGAGAAAAGGATTTACTGGTAGGTATTAAAATCCTATTTTTTCCCTGGGGGGTCCCCAGTTCTTCCTTCCCTAAATTGATGCAACATGGGGTGCTGTGAGCTGGCCAGCTTGTGAACTAGGAGGGTATGTCTTCCTTCTCTGTTTTGCAAGCCAAATGGGACCTACCTGCAGTTATGATTTGACTATGTTTACAATTGAAGCATTTTGTACAAGGAGGGGAGCTCCGCGTGGCCTGTACCAGACCTTTGACTTCCTTTGAGGACATGTGCTTCCCCCCTTTGCGCCTGGTGCATTCTCTCTCGAGGGTATACACACTTCTGATTGAACACATGCACTCTGCCAGCCCTAAATATGCTAGAGACTGGGAGTGAGATTTAAAGCTTGTTCTGAGGGACAGTTATTGGATCAGAATCTTGAAAAATATGCGTTCTGTCAGTTATTCTGTGATTGAGATGCAATTCAAGGTTCTATCATATTGGTACAGACGTCCCCTTACCCTTGCTAATAATAATAATAATAATTTTATTTATATAGCGCTCTTTCTTCAATAGTACTCAAGGCGCTTAACAGATAGAATGAACATGATATACAGATGGGTCCATGGTTATCTTGACTAGTTTTCTGCGCCTAGGCACAACATGATTTATTAGCATAAACCCTTTCTCTATTGTTCTCCGCTGCAATACAATACAGAGAACAATACAGCAGGGGATTAAGTCATTATAGCAGGGGGTTAAATCTGATTTACCAGTCTCAGTTAATCCTATTAAAGATCAAGATAAACGTGGACCCATCGTAGTACAGAAACAATGAAGCTAAAATGTTTCCTGGGTTTCTGGACAGATGTTGGCACTGTACCATGGCAGTTGGCTCCACATTACATATTTGGTGGGACTGCCTTCTCCTCCTTTCCTTCAGTGATCAGGTGATATCTATTTCTAAGTGGATATTGGTCAGGGAGGTCCCCTCTGATCCCTCTTTCTGGCTTCTTAACCTATACCCTGGCCCTCTAGCAACTTACAAAAGTCCTTGTTAAAGTTTCTCGATAGTGCAGTGAAAGCCGTAATCCCAGTTTGCTGGTGGTCTACTCCCCCCCTCCTCCACCCACTTAAGGAATGGTTTGCCGAATATTCTTGTATATGTCTATGGAGATCCTCCGTGTGAGGCCGGAAAGGAATCAGAAGTTTTCCTACTTGGCACCCATAGCTGGAATGTAAGTCTTCACAGCCCTACCTAATGATAGCTGTCTGAGCCCAGAAACCTCCTCCTGATAGGGTTCTTATAGCTGCTTTTGCTGATGACCAACCCTAATGTTCTACTTAAATGCACTGTTGGGCTTCCAACTCAGCTCCCTTCTTTCCTCCCCTCCATTCCCACCATTCTTTTATGTGCTGTATTTTACCTCTGTTGCGCCTAATATTTATGCTCCTAATATTTATGCTCCTAATATTTAGTTTCTGTTGTACTAAATATATTTTTGCTGTTATGGTTTATATTTATTATTATGACTAGCCTATGTTGTGTGGCTTTTATTCCACATTTTGGTGTACTGTTTTATGCTATCTTGTATCTGATTTTGAAAACATATATTGCAAAAAAATAAAATAAAAATTAACAAACCAAAAAAAACCAGATGTCATATAGGTAGCTGATACTGGTCATTGGAAATATTATTAGCGATTTGTGCATTACAGTGTAACAGTACAAATGCAGACAAGCTACTGTACTCCACTCCACTATCCACACCACTATCCTGAGGAAGCCCATTGAGGTGAAACATGTTGATAAGGAGGATACCACACGTTCTAGACTTTTTTTGTGTGAACTTTCTGCCGGAAGACTCCTCATTTAATATTGCATCAGCTTGAAAAAAACACTACTAAAAAGGTATGGAATTCTTTATACTACACCAAACATTGGAGGAATTTGGGACAGTAATTAGTTATAGGGGGTTTGGGGTTTGGAATCTGCACTGGATCGGATTGTAAATTTGTGGTACAAATCAAATTGTTGAGAAAATATCTATAATAACCAACATCTAGCTACTGGCTCTGCCTCAAGGGTTTTTGCAGTAGTCTTTGGTTGGTGGTGCTCCCAGAAATTAGTTCAGAACTAACTAATTTGGGAGTTTCTGCAGAGAAGCAAGAATACTGTTTGTGTCTCTCTGGGGCAAACTTTTGATCCAATTGTTTGAATATATTGTATTAAGTGGTAAGTAAACACAGTGGATGTAAATTTAATTTAAAACGTAACTTTTATTCATTCAAGTAAGACATTATTTTCTTTAAACAGACGATAACAAAAAACTTTAGTGAAAATATTATTTCAGTGAAAATATTAAAATATTATTAAATATATTACTCACTCGTGATCAGTTAGGTGGTCTAGTGCTTCTGTGCACACCTACTGTATCTGAGGTGAGTACAAATATATGACGAATATCAGAGAGAAAATTTCTATTTTTCTGTTCCCTCAATCATCTTATGAGATTTGTATGTATGCTCATAAGAGAGGAACAGAAAACAGGCTTGATGACTCCAAACTCCTACAGGGTAACCAGTTGAGTTAACATTTGGCACCCGTATAATATCCATAGTTGGAGAAGTGGTAAAAATGTGTGCTTAGGTTGTGCTCCACTTCTATTCAAAAGAGTATAGGAGAGTACTGGAGAACCAGTCACTTCTGCTTTTGCCCATCTGTTTACCATCGAATGGGCAATGAGAGAGTGTTTGCACCCAGATAATCTGGTTATGAAGAAAGTAAGGACACTTCTGCTTTCCTGGGTATGGGAATAGATTGCACTATCCCTTGATACTACAGTACTTGGTATTCCCAAAAGGTCTTCCTTTCTGGTACTGACCAAGCCCAGCACTGCTTGGCTTCCAAGATCAGATGAGATCGGGCATGTCCAGTGCTGTATGACTATAGATAGTAGGTAAGGAATAATGGTTTGCGTGCAGGACTAGCCAAATTGGATGAGAGAGTGTTATGAAATGAAGAGGAGTATTGGAAAGATAAGGTAAGTATTGGAACCAGGTGTTCAAAAAGTAAGGTAAGTATTAGACCTGACAATTCAGGATTAGGAAAAGAGGTAAGTATTGCACTTCTGCTGTCCACTAGGGAGCCTCTGTTGCTATAATACGAATTGCAGAGGACCAGGACCGTAACTAGGTGTGTGCCAATGGTGCCTTTCCCAAAGTGCAAATGCACAGAGGGCGCACCATCTGGCAGCACACCCCTCACCCACATGGCCGCTATCTCCAGTCCGACTCACTCCCGCCAGCGCCCGTCTCCTGCTTCCGTTGCTGCAGGGGACTCAGGAGCGCTGGCTCAGTATGCGGGCAGCGGTGGGCAATCAGGGTGATCGTCTGTGGCACTGCCGCTGCAATCATCCGGCTAGCGCAGTCTAATCTGACAGCACCCCACTCACCACTATCAACTCCTCAGCATCCAAACTTCGCTGCCCCTCTGGTCTCCACGGCTTCATTCCACAGCATCCCAGCCTCTGCACTGATCAGCAGCAGCAGAGGGCTGTCCTCAGACATAGTCGCGGCGATGGCTCCCTTTCCTTCCCCCTGGAAGTCCCAGACTTGTCAGTGCCGGGAGCAACTGCATCATGCCGGGGGAGCGACCGCGGGGGAGAGAGGATGGAGGAGCAGCAGCTCTTGCTCCCGGGAAATAAATGTTCACCTCTGGATGCCGGATCGCCATCCCTTGCAACTCGGGATAGAGTGCACTGTGAGGAGCTGAGAGCTGGGGGAGGAGGAGGAGGACTCAGGCAGGAAGGAGAAGAAGAGAGGCCTGCCAGCTGGTCACAGTTAAGTATACACACTCTCTTATACACACACTCTTCACACACACACACACACACACACACACACACACACACACACACACACTCACTCTCACTCTCTCATTCATGTAAAAAGGGGGTCTCTGCTTCCTAATGTGTAAAATGAGACTACCTGCTCAATGTGAAAAAAGGAGACCCTGCTACCTAATGTGTAAAAAGGGGAATCTGCTCCCCAATGTGTAAAAAGGGGACCCTGCATGCTTAATGTATAAAAAGGGGACTCTGCCTGCTTAATGTGTAAAAGGGAGCTCTGTGGCCATGCTCCTATATTTTTGGCATGCGCCTGAGGCGTGCACTGGCCCTGTTTTCTATATAAGGGAAGGGGGGGGGGCGCCGATGCTGTTTCTTGCACACAGCTCTAAAATTTCTAGTTACGGCACTGCAGAGGACAATCCTTAATTGTGTATGAGAGAGTGCACTAGGGGTGAGAAATGTAACATAAGAATCTGGAGCTATGTAGGCAAATGTCACTAGGTAACCAAGGAATAAATGTAATTCCTTCATAGCCTATAATACTCTTCTCAAGAGATCCACATATTTGATCTAATTGCTCACAATAATAAATATAAACCTGGTAAGTCCAAGCAGGTGCCTATTATTCAGTATAAGTACATTAGTACATTAATTATTTAAACCACATCAAGAAGAACAATAGTGTAACCCTGAATAATGTTCAGATTTGTTCAAAAATGGATTATGGATAAGTGTCAGCCAGAATAATGTTTGCTGACAGAAGGAAGTACTCAAAAATGGTTACCATGGGGTATATTGATATGCATCAATCTACAAATGACACTAAATTCATACATAGTAAAAAGCAGGTGTGTATTGTGTCATTTGTAGTTAAACACTGAATAATGGCCCTCATTCCGAGTTGTTAGCTCGCTAGCTGCTTTTAGCAGCATTGCAAACGCTAGGCCGCCGCCCTCTGGGAGTGTATCTTAGTTTAGCAGAATAGCGAACGAAAGATTAGCAGAACTGCTACTAAATAATTCCCTGCAGTTTCTGAGTAGCTCCAGACCTACTCCTAGCCTGCGATCACCTCAGTCCGTTTAGTTCCTGGTTTGATGTCACAAACACGCCCTGCGTTCGGCCAGCCACTCCCCCGTTTCTTCAGCCATTCCTGTGTTTATTCCTGGCACGCCTGTGTTTTTTTAGCACACTCCCTGAAAACGGCCAGTTTCCGCCCAGAAACACCCACTTCCTGTCAATCACACTACGATCACTCGAGCGATGAAAAAATGTCGCTCGAGCTTGTGTAAATCTACAAAGTTTTGTGTGAAAGTACTGTCAAAGTCAGAAAAATATCCCCATACACACTGCCATATTTGCACCGCACACTGGTCCGCGCTGCGCATGCGTACGCTCTCCCGTGAAGGCGCATACCCGCAATAGCGTGCACCCGCGGGCGCACGGTATGCGTATTTACGGTAGAGTTTATGTAGTCGTAGCGTGCGACTCATTCGTTACATATTTTCACAATTAATGTAGTTTGTAGATCATGATCCCTTTGATAGTTTCTGAAAGTTTGGTTAATATAGAATGTCCCTGAGCTGAGGAATCCCTCTTTGTATCGTAGGAAGGGTCTAACAGGAGTCATGCAGTAGTGTTTGGTACCCATCGGAAGAGTATTTAAATAGCAATATTCCGGTGTTGGTTTGGAGCGTATTAATCGCTCGTGCGAATAGTTATGGACATAAGAAGTTTATGTCCATTTCTACTATTTACTCATACTCAGGTATGCGGCGGGAAACCTAGTTCCCCACCCCACCTGAGCTGTTTGAAATCGTCACAGCCCACCTGTATGAATCAACCTATGACCTTTTGTTATGATGCAGGGCCGAATTCCGACGTCCAATGGACAATGGGATTGTAGGGACTGTAGGATTGCATTGTGTGTGGGGCATAAATAGGCAGGCCGACCACATCCAGCTCTCACTCTTCAACGGTTCTCATTGCTGAAAATCGGGTGCTGGATGTCCAGGCGCATGCGATCGTTTCCCCTTGTGCGTAAGTTTCTCTCCGTAATCATTGTCTTACTGTGAGCCAATTTCTCTCATCTCTCTCCATTTCTCTCTCTCTCTCTCTCTCTCTCCTTTCTCTTTTCTCTCACATCTCCCCTAGACTAGTATTGTATTGTATTAGATAGTATTGTATTTTGGTTAGGAAGTCTCTGTTATATTGTAGTGTATCATTTGTACTGTTATCCCCTTTTACAAGTATATTAGATATAATACAGTTAATAGGCTTTGGACCCTAAACCAGTATCTGTGTATTTCCTATAGTGTTAAGTGTTCACTTGAGCGTCGGTGACGCTCAAGCAGCTTTGTAGTTAGTCAGGTTACACAAGGTTGCACTTACACCCTGTACTCACATTAAGGTATTCTGTGCATTTCATTGGTATAAGGTTTAGACATAAAGGTATAGCGTTGTGAGCGTCTGCGCCGCTGGTGATCTCTTCGTGGTCTCGAGCGTCCGCTACGCCATAGCGAATCATTACTCTAGTCATAACCAATAACGTGTTGTCCTGTGATCACTGGGCCGTGAGCGAACGTGACGCTTGAGCGTCTCGCCTACGGCTGAGCGATCGTTACGCAAATAGCGTACCCTTACGGTACTCCTTAAGTAAGCAGCGTACAGTGTTCTTAGACTTCATAAAGGGTTGTTTATACGACAAAGGAATTTAGCATTGTCAATTGGGGGACTCGTCCTGTCCTTCTCATATCTGCACTAGGTAGATCAGCAGACATTATCCCCCAGCAAAGGGTGGGAGGTTGTCTCGCAGTGCTGACGGGATAAGCGTCTGCTTCGCTTAGATAAAGAGTGCTGAAGGAATCCGGGAACCGGAAGTAAGAACAAAACGCTTGTGTCTTTTAAAACTGTTTTATTTCTCTTCTGTCTTGCGTATACACGCACGCATACATATATATCTGCATTTCTTTTTCAATTTCGTATATCACTATTCCTGTTTGCCAATTTTTATAGTTGATAGAAAGTGCTAAAAGAGATTTGCTGTTATTTCATAGTAGAGGTAATAGTTAAAGTATAGACCAACACACGGCTTGTCTGGGAGATAAGGCAGTCAGTGTGGTGTGCGGTAGATGATCAGGGATCATCTACATTGATAAAAATAGAAATTGTGTTACGGTGGATCTTTGTTTTGCGTACACGTGTCCCTAACAAAAGACTTGCGTACGCAATCCAAAGGCAGACGCACGCAGCGTACGTTACGCAACGTAGCGTCCGGTTACGCCCACGTAGCTCAAGTCACGAAAAGTTGAATTAGCGCAAAGCGATAATTAGCGCAAAGGCGATAAGTAACGCACAGCGGTAAATAACGCGACGCGGTAAATAACGCAAATCTATTTTTGGAAAAATCTGAAATTTAGTCTAACAGATCCTGCTCCAAATTGGTAACACTGCTGGGCTGAAAAAAAAATTTCTGCGCAGAAATAGATATAGAAACAAAGTGTACATGTGTTGAGTGAGTGTGTTTTTATCACATAAGTTTATATAACTTAGAGGTTGAACCAAAAGGAAAGTCGGGTACTCGTCAAGGGACACACGTGTAAGTGACATATACGGTGGCTAGGGAGGCATCCCTGGTTAAATAATATTTGAGCATTAGAGTATAGCGGACCATAAGGTAACAGACCAGGAGGTCATAAGGTAACAGCATAAGGTAACAGACCAGGAGGTCATTAACATAACAGACCAGGAGGTCATAAGGTAACAGGTAAGATAGACAAAGAGGTCCGCTATAAAGGTACAAGAGGCACAACGCCTGGGGTGTTGGTGCAGAACCCATATAGGCCATACAAGCTCTTGCTGAAGGAATCGCGGCCGGAAACATCGATTCCATTGATCTTTCAGTACATGACAAGTAGTGCTTATGTACTGAACGATTGGACCGCACGTAATTGTGTGCAGTAGTTAGTAATCTGACCTAATACCATTAGAGTAAAGTGGTCACAAACGCTATTTGTACATTCTGACGTGATTTGTGTAATTTTTTATTTTTAAAGGGAAGTTCGCTGGTCACTCAGGAACTATCTAACAACCCCACCTTTACTGGAAAGAGTAAGTGTCCTGCGGGTAACCCTCATATGTTCCAGTAAACACAGGTTCACAGGGGCCCTGAGTTGGGTACAGCAGCTCTGGTTACAGTGATTGCAGTACTGGCCAACGTGGGCGAGAAGTGAGTGGGGTACTTGGTAAACCGCCACCGCCAGCCTGCCCAGGACATCTTGGTTTGTTTGTAAGGGTTCGCTGAAAACCTTGATATAAAGATCAAAGGAGTAGTAAGCAACACCTGCAGATTATGGGGGCCAGTTGTTCAGGTAGGGGGCGATCAACCTCGGTTCGGGTTGATTTAGGGAACCGGCCAGTCGGGTCGGCACGATATGTGATGTGTGAGAAATATGGAAATCACGCTGAAGTTTTATGTGATGAATGGGAGAGAATGACTGTACATGATGGGGAGAAGTTCCCAAATATAGGCAGCTTTAGCCCAAAAGTGTTACAAAATTTACGGAGGAGGATATGTCTCATTGAACCAACAAAAAGACGAAGTAAACATTATGATTATTTGCAGTTATGGCAACAGGAAGGTGAATTACAAAGAGATTCAATTGACTTTTCTGACTCTTATCTTGAGGGGAGAGATATGGCAGCAGGGAGGATTGTGGTTGCGGAGAAAAGCACAAGGTGGAACAATAAAAACGCTCTTAGCAACTGTAATAAAGATTATAAGAATAAGTGTAATAAATGTAACAATGATTATTGTAATACTGTTGAATGTACAACTATTAACCTATGCAAGTTGCACCCCATGTCAAACTTCCCTCAGGAATACAAACAAGAAAGTGAGCCCAGAACGATGTCAGCACCTCTTCCAGCAACCATCACAAAAGCCATCCAGGTGGACGCGACCAAATTGGTAAAGGCAATAATTAAACCCCCTAACGGAGGGTCAGGTGAGGTCGTGTCCACAGGTACGTACAATGTTTTATATCACGCACAAACAAATGTACCCCATATTGTAAGACCAACACAAGATGATGTAACTGAGTTCGATCTGGCCAGGGTGATCTCAGTCCCCAATGGGAAGACTGACGATCAGGGAATCATTCCCGTCAAGGACAGTGCAATGCACTGTCTCTGGTCCCGGACCGAATTGAGATCAATTATGTCTGAATTTCCTGATCCTAGGAAAAATCTAGCCAAATGTCAAAGGTTTATTAAAGAACTAGGAAACGCCACAGGACCCACCAACCAAGAGTGGCGGACAGTGCTGAGGGCATGTTTGCCCTCCAGTGTTGACCCTGCAAAATTCATTGCTGATTGTAAACTAGACACGGAGGTACCTTGTATGGAGGAACACAATCAGGAATGTATTAGGCAGATTAACCGACAGTTAGGAATATATTTCCCAGCCGCTGTCAAGTGGAATGACATTTTCTCCATAAGGCAAAACGAAAGGGAAAATGTTTCTAATTATTTCAATCGAGCACTGCAAATAATGGCTAGAAACACTGGGATCGCAGACATCAAGACAAATGCACAACATAAAGGAATAGCGGTTAAGGTATTAATGAATGGTTTAAAGGATGAATTAAAAACAAAGGTACAGACCACCAACCCAAACTGGAGAGATATCTCGGTGACCGCACTAAGAGAGGCCGTCATTAATCATGATCAGAGTATCACCAGATACAGAGAGTCACTAAGAGATAAGTTAATGGCAGCAAATATACAGGCCCTAACCACAAGACCACCCCAACAAAAGCCCCACACCCCTGCGAGAAATCCAGATATGGAAGTCTGTTACAATTGTCATAAAAAGGGACACTTTGCAAGAGATTGTAGATCAAGAGAAAGACAACACCATAATCATGAAATCCAAGGAATCAGGGAAGAACAGGGGAAACGGTTGATGATGATGAGCATCCGAGCGTTTGAGGAGGCATCAAATCAGCCAAGACCCCAGTTCACTGACACTTGGAGAAAGCCAAGGATCTGTTACCATTGTAGAAGAGAAGGGCATTATGCCAACAACTGTAATAACCCACATAAAGTTAGACCCCCTAGACCAAGAAATGAGCAAAATTACAACACACACCATTATAATCAGGGTTCATATAGGAAGAATTTTGGGCCACACCCATAATATATAGTCAGGAAAGGTGATCATTAGGACTGATGGTAAGCCTGAGGTAACGGTTAATAAAGTGGGAGGTCATTCACTGAAGACACCGGAATGACCAGGTAAAAAGTTGTAAATGTATTTGCGAAAAAAATGTTTTTTTTTTCTCTCTCTCTCTCTATCCCCATCTCTGACGAGTAGTGGTAAGAATTCACACATTGCATACCCACTTGGTCCTTGCAGAAGTCTACCAAACCCCAGCATGACCTCCGCCACAATGTATTTCTGGCCAGATACAGACAGTGGAGTAATGCAGGTGCTGGTGGGGAGGGACTGCTCAAGGAGACCATTAGACACGTAGCTATGACAGCCTGATAATCTGACAATGTTTTTCTAATGCTAACAATGTTTTCTTAATGTTGACAATGTTTAAAAATGCTTTGTTTCTCTTTTCTTATTGATGGTTATTGTCGAGTTATGTAATGTATATATGCACATGAATTGTTCTCTATCTCTTTTGTTTTTTTTGTGATTTCTCTCTCTTCTCACTCATGTTTCCATGGTTTAAAGATGCTATGTCACCCCTCAGTTGGACCAATGGTAATGCCAGATTTTTGCTCCTTACAGAAAGATCGTCGGTTGGGAAGGAATATTGCATCACCAGAATGTTCGTTTGGAAGACTGAGAGATAGCACCTTTGAGAGGACAGCAGAACAAGAAGAACAACAAGACGAGAGAACTTATTATCGTAACAAGTTCTCTCCCCCCTCAAACTGTTTTCTTATGCCCCCTTTACAAATTTCTTCTTTTCTCCTCCTGTAAGATGGACTTGCCCCAAGAGACTGTGATATGGATTTTCCCGTTAACCATGATGTTGACCAGAGCAGTCTGTTTCGGTGAGAGTACCAGTGAGGTCGAGAAAGGATCCAGAAAGGTCCTGATGACTGAGACGGAGGTGTAAATTTCCAATAGCAACCCAATCACCAAGCAAAGGCGAGTACCGGGCACGATCTAACAACCATGTTATCTGTAAACATTTTCTTTGAAGGATTGTTAGTTCAAAAAGAAAAACTGTATCTGTAGGCTCTGTGACAATGGTTGAAGATGGATGCATAAAGAAATGCCAATCCAGTCTTAATATCCATATGGACCGGCATCCATTGAGTGACTATCACTCTTTAGTGGGTAACGTGTTAAACCAAACAGATTGTTGGGTATGCTCTCAAGTACCTCAGGGTCATAGCAAATCAGGGCTAGTACCATTTCCTTTAACGTTAGGGGAGGTACTTGAGCTAAGTGGTGGGAGACCGGTGGACCGGAGGTTTAACATCTCCAGCCCTCCTAGTTTGAAGCTCCACCAATACCATGTGGATAGGTCCCTCTTATGTTTTAATATCTCCAATCCCCGTAAGCCGGGAAATTGGGAAGTGTCATGGAGCAACCTTACCATGACCTTTTCACACAGAGCAGATAGAATGCCTACAGATACAGAGCTTGTACGCCACATAGCCAGTAGAGGAAAATCTTTCCGGTATCGATATACCTTAGGAAATAGGATTACTAGAGTTGGAGAGGTATCACCAGGATACTGTGCACATATCGTACAAACTGATACGTGCATTAAGCAGATGGAAGAATTAGGGTCAGGAGATTTCACCTGGAAGGTTTGTAACATGGTCATGTCCTTCTCCGTCCCTTATGTTCTCCCCGATGACGCATATTTCATATGCGGGAGAAAGGCGTACAAGTGGCTTGCCCCAAACTCTGAAGGATTGTGTTATATTGGAAAAGTATTGCCTGAAGTGATGACTGTTACACATGACAAAATGAAGGACATACACCGTGGTGCCCAAGCTCCTTATACTCACACTCATTACGAGCACCGAGTTAAAAGACAACTGTCAGAAAGGTTAGAGCATCCGGCCTCTGATCTTATCCATGAATCCACCGGGATTCAGGTTCTGGTAGCGTTAGATTTCACTCGCACCGCTCGAGGAGTGATGAACTATAAATACATTTCCGCACTCGCCAATTTGTTAGATAATATCACTGAAATGTATGATGACACGTTTAGATACACTGGAAGAGAACTTCAAGCTTACAAAACAGAACTAGTTCAGCATAGGATGGTTCTTAATTATCTTACAGCAGTAACAGGCGGATATTGTGTTACATTGGCAACACAGTACGGCATAAAGTGTTGCACGTATATCACAAATAGCACCGAGGATCCGGTAGAGGTCATAGACCAAAAGATGGACGATATTCTCCAATTGAAGTGGGAATTTCGTCGAAAACACAATCTCACCCTTGCTGCTGTAGGTAATGAGCTGACTGGTTGGGTGTCATGGTTGAACCCGCGAAATTGGTTCTCCGGTTTAGGAGACTGGGCTCAAGGAGTCATAATGGATGTTGGAAAGTTTCTACTATGTATCTTAGGTGTTGTTATATTTATTGGATTGATATTTAGATGCGGGCAGGCTTTAATGAGGTGCAAACAAAGTACAAGAGTGATGAGTTTGAGGAGTGAGGAAACTGTAATTAACCTGGATTTGATTTATGACCCAATGATAGAAACCATGATGTGATGAAAATGCGATTATACGGTCCGTTTCTTTCACCTGTTTTTCTGCTTTTCTCCAAGATACAAAGACCCCCTTGGACGAGGAAGTTGACGAGACGCTATACAGACAACAGACAAGCACCAAAGATGAAGTTTTGACAACCTATGATATGGACACTTGATGAACTTTGCCATGGATCCCCAGTTTCCCTAGTATTTTTAAACTCACGCTAGCCCAACATTTTTTGTAAATCCGATGGCTCTGACAAAGCTATTTGCTCATGCCCAAGGAGCAATACAGCGCAAAGAAGACGACTCTCAACAGATACCGAACACAACTTCAACGACAGATGTACATTTCCCTGACATAGAATATCATTGCATTTTCCATAAGTGTTCTTCATCTTCATCTCTACAACCCTCAGGTAAATGACACACATAGACGATAGGGAATACAGGCACAGATATCAGCAACCACATACCTCCCCCATTCATGTATCATCAACTAAAATGTGCATCCCCATTTTGTTACAACTGAAAGCCGAAATGAGCTCGGTAGAGTTTGACAGCCCATCCACAGGCCCTTAGTACGGGATAAGAAGGAATTCAAATGTATACTTCGCAATACCTCGAAGCTTGATTTACCACACGTACGGCACGATGATACATGACCCTCCAAACATGGACTCATACACACATGCTTCTGCTTTCTCACTAGGTCATACCCTCTTCACACCTACTCCTCTCTCCTCCCTCACCCAACCATGGAAATGAATTAACCACTGACATATATTTTTCTCCTTTTGAAATGTTTTCAGGAAGTGGCAGTTATTATTGACTGCCAAAGGGTGGACTGTCAAAGTCAGAAAAATATCCCCATACACACTGCCATATTTGCACCGCACACTGGTCCGCGCTGCGCATGCGTACGCTCTCCCGTGAAGGCGCATACCCGCAATAGCGTGCACCCGCGGGCGCACGGTATGCGTATTTACGGTAGAGTTTATGTAGTCGTAGCGTGCGACTCATTCGTTACATATTTTCACAATTAATGTAGTTTGTAGATCATGATCCCTTTGATAGTTTCTGAAAGTTTGGTTAATATAGAATGTCCCTGAGCTGAGGAATCCCTCTTTGTATCGTAGGAAGGGTCTAACAGGAGTCATGCAGTAGTGTTTGGTACCCATCGGAAGAGTATTTAAATAGCAATATTCCGGTGTTGGTTTGGAGCGTATTAATCGCTCGTGCGAATAGTTATGGACATAAGAAGTTTATGTCCATTTCTACTATTTACTCATACTCAGGTATGCGGCGGGAAACCTAGTTCCCCACCCACCTGAGCTGTTTGAAATCGTCACAGCCCACCTGTATGAATCAACCTATGACCTTTTGTTATGATGCAGGGCCGAATTCCGACGTCCAATGGACAATGGGATTGTAGGGACTGTAGGATTGCATTGTGTGTGGGGCATAAATAGGCAGGCCGACCACATCCAGCTCTCACTCTTCAACGGTTCTCATTGCTGAAAATCGGGTGCTGGATGTCCAGGCGCATACGATCGTTTCCCCTTGTGCGTAAGTTTCTCTCCATAATCATTGTCTTACTGTGAGCCAATTTCTCTCATCTCTCTCCATTTCTCTCTCTCTCTCTCTCTCTCCTTTCTCTTTTCTCTCACATCTCCCCTAGACTAGTATTGTATTGTATTAGATAGTATTGTATTTTGGTTAGGAAGTCTCTGTTATATTGTAGTGTATCATTTGTACTGTTATCCCCTTTTACAAGTATATTAGATATAATACAGTTAATAGGCTTTGGACCCTAAACCAGTATCTGTGTATTTCCTATAGTGTTAAGTGTTCACTTGAGCGTCGGTGACGCTCAAGCAGCTTTGTAGTTAGTCAGGTTACACAAGGTTGCACTTACACCCTGTACTCACATTAAGGTATTCTGTGCATTTCATTGGTATAAGGTTTAGACATAAAGGTATAGCGTTGTGAGCGTCTGCGCCGCTGGTGATCTCTTCGTGGTCTCGAGCGTCCGCTACGCCATAGCGAATCATTACTCTAGTCATAACCAATAACGTGTTGTCCTGTGATCACTGGGCCGTGAGCGAACGTGACGCTTGAGCGTCTCGCCTACGGCTGAGCGATCGTTACGCAAATAGCGTACCCTTACGGTACTCCTTAAGTAAGCAGCGTACAGTGTTCTTAGCCTTCATAAAGGGTTGTTTATACGACAAAGGAATTTAGCATTGTCAGTACTTAGCGTATGCGCGTTGCATACCATGCGCATGTGCATTTTTGCAGTTTTTTCACTTGATCGCTGCACTGCGAAAATCGGCAGCGAGCGATCAACTCGGAATGACCACCAGTATGTAGTGTCAAAGGTAGCACGGTGTAAATTTTTTTAGCTATAGCTCAATGCTCTCTAAGTCTTACAACAAGAAAAATATATGTATATGTATATACATATACATATACATACGTACATAGAGCGTCTGAATGCTATTAGTATGGAGGTGTAGGTAACACACAATACAGTGTTGTTATCACATATCAATATAGCTTCCAAGACAGCATATTGTTGTAAGCAAGGTTCAGAATATATCCCCAGACGCTGCAGGGATCCATACCAGTATGTTATTCCAAATACTGTTATAGTGCCAAGGTTTCAATAGATATATTATTAATTAGATAGTCTGGGCAGTGCCGGTTGCTGGTGGGATCGCTGGTGGGCATAAATATACAACTGAATATCTGTTCATACAATACCAGAAGTTGCAGGTGTTCATATGCCCTATGAAGCCCTGTGTTCTGTTCTTCCTGTGTGCTAACACAGTGTGAAGTGTGCGGGTCCCCGCTGCTGCTGTGTGTAGTAAGTGGGCGCCGGGGAGGATGGTCCTGTGTGGAGGTCTGCTGGGAGCAGCTAGGGAGCGATGTTCTGTGCTGACCGCACTGGAGAGAGGAGTCATCCTGCTGGAGCCCCGTCATGGAGAACCCGGAAGGGTGGCGCCGGACCGGAAGTGATGCACGTTTTGCTGGGAGGAGCTTCTTCACCTGATCGGCAGGATAGCTTCTGCCGCTACTGACCAGACCAGAGGGAGATCCGAAGAGTCAGAGACATTGGAGCTCCTGCTATCATTCCATCCAGTCTGTGTCTGCAGCCGGATTCAGCGGGGCATTTCACTCTGTACTGCTTATGGGTCTACATGTATGGTGAAAATCTACCAGTGTTTTACGTGTTTATTAAAAAAATTTTGGACATCAAAACAGTGTGGAAGCACCTGGATCCTTACTGAAAGATACCTATATGGGAACTCGAGAGTGAATATTAATGTAAGTGCATTTCCGGTGACGGGCTGGCAGCATTGATTCTATCTGAGTGTATAAAGAAACCTTTCAGTGCCTACGGGTGAGGCACTCGAGAAATATATGATCATTGGGGAGTTTTCAAGCACAGTGCTAAGAACACTATCTTTTGTTGTCTCACTGTTTTTTGTGGGTTTCCAGGGGCGAGCCCCACTAGTGTTTCTAAGCTGCTCAGGTGCAAGGTAGCGCAGGTGTAGCACTTTCTCTGTATTTTGCAAGTTTTAAATTAAATTTACATCCACTGTGTAACCTATACTTACCGCTTAATACAATATATTCACACAATTGGAACAAAAGTGTGCCCCAGAGAGATACAAACAGTCTTCTTGCTTCTCCGCAAACCCCCCCAAGACAATAATTAGTTAACTAGGTGAATAAAGCACCAATAAGTGTCTACCCATAACTATAATTGAACTAAAACTCTATAAAAACTGGATATAAATACCAGGGACGTGTGGTGAGCTAAATAGCTCAGGAGGCACTGGCTAGCACCAGAGCCAGATTTACAGGCAATGTATGAACCACAGGGTACATCTGAGCATTATACGCAGGTGCAGCAGTATAAACTCCTAGAAATTTGCTGAGTTTTTATCAGAGGTGTGCGGAAAAGATACACAGGTAAGGCACTGCCTCCCCTGCCATAGACTTTTTACTCCAGAGTTTTGGCTATAAAAATGATTAGAATAATACAAAGAATAGATTCTTTGTTTTTTTCATATACTTTATACAGTCAAAACTCTGGCTCGAACGATAGTATGACAGGAAGGGCTCTGCCTCACCGGCCTCACCCCACCGCACGTCACTGATAAATACACTTAATCTGGTTTACCGTTCTGAGAAGGGAAGTAAAACTCAGAGAGGTGTATTCCCGCACATGTGGAAATTGGACTACCAAGGTAGAGATGGCGCTGACAGGTGTTGTAGATCCTCAAGCTGCTGAATAGGAAGGGCTAGTTAGACCCTTTATTAAGAATAAGTAGGTAAAAATAATTCAGCGCTAATAACTAGTTAGATATGTATTAAGAAATTTATTAATTGAGAACATACATCATTAGTTCCTTATATATTGACACATATTTTACTGTTGCAACAGATAATAATGATAAAAATCAATAATGGTACCAAAGCCAAAAGTTAAAAATTCAAAAAATAGGGCCAAGATCAACACTGCTTATTTATAGAAAAAATTCTTGAAATGCTGGGTATGTAGCAAGAGGCCTTATCCTGGGAAAATAGATAAACGGTGTTACCAGTTCACTGTGGTGAGTCCTCCAATCGGTTTGCACTCCGTAAAAAATGGGGATTCTCTCACTTGTTTGGTTGTCCCGTGCTGGAATTAATGTCGGAATTGAACCATGGCAGGTCCTAATGTGATTGTCTTCCCTGAAGTTATTCCATAGGGATCACCGTTCCCAATAGGTGGATTACCGGCAAGTCTTGCAGTTTGGGGGTCCCAGTCTTATCACCAACACGTTTCACTGCTGGCGCAGCTTTTTCAACATTAATTCCAGCACGGGACAACCAAACAAGTGAGAGAATCCCCATTTTTTACGGAGTGCTAACCGATTGGAGGACTCACCACAGTGAACTGGTAACACCGTTTAATGATTTTTATCATTATTATCTGTTGCAACAGTAAAATATGTGTCAATATATAAGGAACTAATGATGTATGTTCTCAATTAATAAATTTCTTAATACATATCTAACTAGTTATTAGCGCTGAATTATTTTTACCTACGTATTCCCGCACATGACTTTTATATGTTAAATGTTTTTTTAATGATGTATACCGGTATTATACTGTATGTCTTTAGCAAAATAGAATATTTCATTTTTATCTCTAATCTAAATTCTATACCTGTAATATTTGAGGACAATAAAAGATTTATGAGAAATATCACATTTATAAAGTTTTTATCAACTACTGTATAAATCAATACGAATGCGCTGAGAGTATTACACTAATGTACCATAACCTATTGTACAGTATTTAGCGGTTACATACAGTAGTTTGTCTGCATTTACTCTCCAACAAGAGATGTTTTCTTGTTTCCTGGGAAACGGAGAACAAATAATAAATCTCAGGTAATGAATTTATATATGTTTAACCTTGTTAATGAATGGGGAGAATGAACTGTATAGGTGTAGCATATGAAAAGGCTGAATACTGAAAGGGAGATGGAATGTATTTATATAGGTTGTTCTTAAGAAGGTTGCAGAGTAAGAAGTTAGTTTATACTCCGAAAGCAGTTTAAATTGATTACATACCAACTTAATAGAGCTATTCCATTAAAAACTGTTTAACAAGTCCCAATATAATGGTAGTTGCCCCCATTATGCAGAGAACTCACTTTGCAACCTATTGGTGCAAGCCACATTGCCAGGGCCGGTGCTAGGGTGTTCGGCGCCCTCCTGCAAACTCTAAATTTTGCGCCCTCCTACTCCGCTCTCATCCTACCCACAAGCAGCCACATCGCGCTTGCGACTAGCTGCAATCGGTTCATGAGAGTGCACACACCATGCGATCATATGGATCGCGGGTGCATGCACACCTACGCATACCCACGGAAAGCTTTTCATGGCAAACAAGTGTCATTTGCCATGATTAACCTTTAAGCTGAGCAAGGACACATCTGTTTGTCTTTTTGACATGTCTCTTTACAATGTTTCATAGATTGAAATGTAAAAAGAGTGAGAGGGTGACAGGGAAAGGTTGAGAGTCAGTGGGTGACAGAGAGAGGATAGCAGGAGAGAAAGGGTGATGGGTAGAGGGTGAGAGTAAGTGGGTAACAGAAATGTCAGTGAGTGACAGGGAGAGGGTAACTACAGTGAGAGATAGTGGGAGACGGCCACAGAGTTAAGCTAGGGAGAGGCAGTGGGCAACAGTGAGAGGCGGAAGGTGACAATGAGAGGTAGAGGGTGACAAGCAGAGGGTGAAAAAAGAGAATGACGGGGAGAGGGTGAGCATCAGTTGGTGATAGGAGAGAGAGGTGATGGGGAAAGGGGGAGAATCAGTGGGTGACAGGGATAGTTCGACAGGAGAGAGAGGTGATGTGGAGAGGGGTGGGTGACAGGGAGAGGGTGACAAGAGAGAGAGGTGACGGGGAGGGTTGGTGACAGGGAGAGAGTGACAGGAGAGAGAGGTGATGAGGAGAGGATGAGAGTGATTGGGTGACAGGAGAGAGAGGCGACGGCTGTGGAGAGGCAGCGGGTGGCAGGCAGTGGAAAAAAATAGGAACATAACAAGTCCGGCCTTACAGTCCCATGAAGAGAAAACACTTTCCCATGAAAAGAAAACAGTAAGTCACTGCCACTGCTAGGCAGTCCCTGCGGGTGGCAGATTTTACTGGGAGGATGCAGTCCTGTAGTCCATAAGTAAAATCTGTCACTCCTAGTGACCTTTATACAATTTATGAAGGTATCCTATTACCCACGGTCATTGATTGTGGGTAATTGTGTCTCCGGGAGGCTATTCAATTAGCCCTGATAAGCCTGAGCGAGACATGACTTATAATGGATTTTCTTTCATCTACCTCCCCACAATGATTAATTAAGCAATTAATCCCCCCTCCCCACACGCTACACCACAGCTACCCTGCAGCCCACCGCCTGCACACACTACACTACCGCCACTACCCAGCACACATTATATGCCACTTTATCCACCCCAGCACACAGTAACATACCAGTTTATCCCCCCCACCCCAACACACAGTAACATACCAATTTATCCCCCCACACCACAGTAACATACCACTTTATCCCACCCACCCCAACACACAGTAACATACCAGTTTATCCCCCCACCCCAGCACACAGTAACATGCCACTTTATCCCCCCCACCCCAACACACAGTAACATGCCACTTTATCCCCCCCACCCCAAAACACAGTAACATGCCACTTTACCCCCCACCCCCACCCCAACACAAAGTAACACGCCATTTAATCCCTCCCACCCCAACACACAGTAACATGGCCGTAACTAGGGCGGACAAAGGGGGCATGTGCCCCAGGTGAAGAATCTGAGAGGGTACAGAGATGGGTACTCTGCCTCCCCTCCTTCCTCTCAGCTCTAACGGGCTACCTTTTTCCAGGTCCAAGAACCCTGACTGCAGGTACCCGCTGCCCTTCACCACCAGTGAAACTCTCCACTCCCCAGCAACTAGAATGCTAATGAATGGGGCAGGGGTGGTGACCAACGACTCTCCAGCTGCCCCCTTTTATTTCCCAAGCGCTGTGCCTATGTAAGAGATGTCTGCCCCCAGGCCTGTTCCCCAGCGCCTCCCCCTTCCCACACGCAACTCCACCCGAGGAGGACAGGACCCTAAGGGGGATATCTACTGCCAGGTCCCAGAACCCTCGCTGCAGGTCCCCACTCCTCAGTCCTCAGGGCCTCCCTCTTCCTGCATGGCAGCTCCACCAGAGGAGGTCAGGGTGAGAGGAAGCAGCAGCAGCCGATAATTAGTCTGGGCACTGAGGTGAGGTCTCTATGCGCCAGGACAGCTGCTGCCTCCCAAAGTGTGATCCTAGGTCCCAACTTGCATGCAGGGCTTTAGTCCTACAGCAGTTGGCCAGTTGGAGTCCTCCTCCCCAGTATGTGTGATACAGTAATTGCATGGCTTATATCAGGTATATAACACCAGACAGTCCTAGGGACGCCTCTCTGCAGCCAGGATAACCCACATTGTATGTCCCCCTCCCCAGAAAGTTGGTACTCCTCCTCTTTAATTAGCCCTAGGTCCTGACTGGCATACTGGGCTTTGTAGTCCCACAGCAGTTGGCCAGTCCCCCACAATACTGTATCTGATGTGTATGTTTTTTTTTTTTGTTCCTATCCATTTTCCTAGGGAATGTGTGCTGGATGCACCCTGACGGTGCTGGTTGTCACTTTGCCAACTGTTTATTACTGTGTTTTTTCCATGGTTCCAAAGTGTTTGTGTGCATGGTGGGGGATGCTAAATTACTGCCTTGCACCGGGTGCCAAAAATCCTAGTTACGGCCCTGGCACAGTAATATGCCACTTTATCCCCCCCACCGCAACAAACAGTAACATGCCACTTTATCCCACCCCAACAGACAGTAACATACCAATTTATCCCCCCCACCCCAGTACACAGTAACATACCACACAGTAACATACTACTTTATCCCCCCCACCCTAGCACACAGTAACATACCACTTTATACCCCACCCCATCACACAGTAACATGCCAGTTTATCCCCCACAGTAACATGCCACTTTATCCCCACCACCCCAACACATAGTAACATACCAGTTTATCCCCTCCCCACCCCAGTACACAACAACATACCAGTTTATCCCCCCACCCCAGTACACAGTAACATACCATTTTACCCCCCACTCCAACACACAGTAACATACTAGTTTATCCCCCCCACCCCAGCACACAGTAACATACCACTTTATCCCCCCCACCCCACAGTAACGTACCACTTTATCCCCCACCCCAGCACACAGTAACATACCAGTTTATCCCCCCCACCCCAGCACACAGTAACATACCAATTTATCCCCCCCACCCCAGCACACAGTAACATACCACTTTATCCCCCCAACCAGCACACAGTAATATATCACTTTATCACCCCCACCCCACAGTAACATACCAGTTTATCCTCCCCACCCCAGTACACAGTAACATACCAGTTTATCCCCCCACCCCAACACACAGTAACATACCAGTTTATCCCCCCACCCCAGCACACAGTAACATGCCACTTTATCCCCCCACCCCAACACACAGTAACATGCCACTTTATCCCCCCACCCCAACACACAGTAACGTACCAATGTATCCCCCCCACCCCAGCACACAGTAACATACCAGTTATCCCCCCACCCCAGCACACAGTAACATACCACTTTATCCCCCCCACCCCAGCACACAGTAACATACCACTTTATCCCCCACCCCATCACACAGTAACATGCCAGTTTATCCCCCCCACAGTAACATGCCACTTTACCCCCCACCCCAACACACAGTAACATACCAGTTTATCTCCCCACCCCAGTACACAGTAACATACCAGTTTATCCCCCCCACCCCAGTACACAGTAACATACCATTTTATCCCCCCCCACCCCAACACACAGTAACATACCACTTTATCCCCCACCCCAGCACACAGTAACATACCAGTTTATCCCCCCTCCAAAAAGTAACATACCACTTTATCCCCCCACGCCAACACACAGTAACGTACCAGTTTATCCCCCCCCCCCCGACCCCAGCACACTGTAACATGCCACTTTACACACACACTAATATGCCCTTTCACCCTACCTGGTCCTCAATCCACCATTGATGAGGGGGGACTCAGGGGAGGGGCGGTGCTGAAGACTGCTGCAAGAGGGGAGGGAAGAGAGGAGGTGGGGACGACCAGTGGTGCAAGTAGAAATATTTTCTTAGTGTACTGAGTGCCGAAAAATGGGCGTGGCCATGTGTTCTGAGGGGGCATGGCAACATGCTGCTAGTGGGAGTGGCTACATGACACTAGCGGCGAGGCCACATGACAGACCCTTTTTTTTATTTATTTTTTTATCTGGATGCAAGGCTAAAAATATATAGTAATTAGTGATGAGCGGGTTCGGTTTCTCGGAAACCGAACCCCCCCGAACTTCAGCCTTTTTACACGGGTTCGAGCCATACTCGGATTCTCCCGTATGGCTCGGCTAACCCGAGCGCGCCCGAACGTCATCATCCCGCTGTCGGATTCTCGTGAGATTCGGATTCTATATAAGCAGCCGCGCGTCGCCGCCATTTTCACACGTGCATTGAGATTGATAGGGAGAGGACGTGGCTGGCGTCCTCTCCGTTATAGTAGAAAAGAGTGACTTAGTTATAATTGTGGGGAGGATTGGGGACGGGGAGCAGCTGTTAGGGAGTACAGTGCAGGGTTTTGATTATAATACCACCAGTGAGTTTAATCCGTTGTTTCTCTGCCTGAAAAAAACGCTCCACCATATCTGTGCTCAGTGTGCTGCACTGCTGCATGATATATCTGTGCTGAGTGCACTGCTCACACTGCCTAATTGTGGGGACTGGGGAGCAGTTATAGCAGGAGTACAGTGCACAGTTTTGCTGACAGTGACCACCAGTCCAGTATACGTTTGTCTGCCTGAAAAACACTCCTGTGGTGGCTTTTTTTTTCTTCATACTAGTTTAGCAGTCTGCTGACAGTGTCCACCAGGTCCGTTATTATTATACAGTATATTATATATATATATATATATATATAGCAGTACGGTAGGCCACGGCTGTACCTACCTCTGTGTCGTCAGTCGTCGTCCATAAGTAATATAATACTATACTATCCATCCATCTACATTGTATACCTGTGGTGGCTTTTTTTTTCTTCATACTAGTTTAGCAGTCTGCTGACAGTGTCCACCAGGTCCGTTATTATTATACAGTATATTATATATATATATAGTAGTACAGTAGGCCACGGCTGTACCTACCTCTGTGTCGTCACTCGTCCTCCATAGGTAATATAATACTATACTATCCATCCATCTACATTGTATACCTGTGGTGGCTTTTTTTTTCTTCATACTAGTTTAGCAGTCTGCTGACAGTGTCCACCAGGTCCGTTATTATATTATACAGTATATTATATATATATAGCAGTACGGTAGGCCACGGCTGTACCTACCTCTGTGTCGTCACTCGTCGTCCATAAGTAATATAATACTATACTATCCATCCATCTACATTGTATACCTGTGGTGGCTTTTTTTTTCTTCATACTAGTTTAGCAGTCTGCTGACAGTGTCCACCAGGTCCGTTATTATTATACAGTATATTATATATATATATATATAGCAGTACGGTAGGCCACGGCTGTACCTACCTCTGTGTCGTCACTCATCCTCCATAAGTAATATAATACTATACTATCCATCCATCTACATTGTATACCTGTGGTGGCTTTTTCTTTTCTTCATACTAGTTTAGCAGTCTGCTGACAGTGTCCACCAGGTCCGTTATTATATTATACAGTATATTATATATATATAGCAGTACGGTAGGCCACGGCTGTACCTACCTCTGTGTTGTCAGTCGTCGTCCATAAGTAATATAATACTATACTATCCATCCATCTACATTGTATACCTGTGGTGGCTTTTTTTTCTTCATACTAGTTTAGCAGTCTGCTGACAGTGTCCACCAGGTCCGTTATTATTATACAGTATATTATATATATATATAGCAGTACGGTAGGCCACGGCTGTACCTATCTCTGTGTCGTCACTCGTCCTCCATAACGATTGCTGACAGTGTGGTATCGCTAGTGGACTCCTTCAAGTTTCTAGGGACCACAATCTCCAGGGACCTTAAATGGGGGTCCAACACTGACGCCACTGTTGGGAAAGCGCAGCAGAGGTTGTTCTTCCTCAGGCAACTAAGGAAGTTCAACATCCCACAGAAGCTCCTGCTCCTCTTCTACTCCGCGATTGTGGAGTCGGTACTGTGCTCCTCGATACTCGTATGGTACAGCTCCGCCAGTGCGAGGGACATATGCAGGCTCCAAAAGGTGGTCAGAACCGCAGAGAAGATCATCGGGGCCGAACTTCCCTCAGTCCAGGACCTGTACTTGTCCAGAGCTAAAAAGCGGGCAATGAAGATAGTAAAAGACCAGCTACACCCCGGCCACAGCATGTTTAACTTGCTTCCTTCAGGCAGGCGTTACAGGGCTGTCCCCGCCAGATCCACCAGAAGCCTCAAAAGTTTCTTTCCCCAAGCTGTCCGCCTGCTGAACTCCTGAACATTGACTGACTAGACGTACATGTGACTCACTTGTGTCCCTACGGTATACCTATCTGTGTAACTTTACTTGCCCCCCCACACACACACACACACCTGCTTACCTGTTACCTACTTGGCTGTTGTATAGCAAACCGAAGACAAATTCCTAGTATACGTAAGTATACCTGGCCAATAAAGCTGATTCTGATTCTGATCCTGATTCTGATAAGTAATATAATACTATACTATCCATCCATCTACATTGTATACCTGTGGTGGCTTTTTTTTTCTTCATACTAGTTTAGCAGTCTGCTGACAGTGTCCACCAGGTCCGTTATTATATTATACAGTATATTATATATATATAGCAGTACGGTAGGCCACGGCTGTACCTACCTCTGTGTCGTCAGTCATCGTCCATAAGTAATATAATACTATACTATCCATCCATCTACATTGTATACCTGTGGTCGCTTTTTTTTTCTTCATACTAGTTTAGCAGTCTGCTGACAGTGTCCACCAGGTCCGTTATTATTATACAATATATTATATATATATATAGCAGTACGGTAGGCCACGGCTGTACCTACCTCTGTGTCGTCACTCGTCCTCCATAAGTAATATAATACTATACTATCCATCCATCTACATTGTATACCTGTGGTGGCTTTTTTTTTCTTCATACTAGTTTAGCAGTCTGCTGACAGTGTCCACCAGGTCCGTTATTATTATACAGTATATTATATATATATATATATATATAGCAGTTTGGTAGGCCACGGCTGTACCTACCTCTGTGTCGTCACTCGTCCTCCATAAGTAATATAATACTATACTATCCATCCATCTACATTGTATACCTGTGGTGGCTTTTTTTTTCTTCATACTAGTTTAGCAGTCTGCTGACAGTGTCCACCAGGTCCGTTATTATATTATACAGTATATTATATATATATATAGCAGTACGGTAGGCCACGGCTGTACCTACCTCTGTGTCGTCACTCGTCCTCCATAAGTAATATAATACTATACTATCCATCCATCTACATTGTATACCTGTGGTGGCTTTTTTTCCTTCATACTAGTTTAGCAGTCTGCTGACAGTGTCCACCAGGTCCGTTATTATATTATACAGTATATTATATATATATAGCAGTACGGTAGGCCACGGCTGTACCTACCTCTGTGTCGTCACTCGTCGTCCATAAGTAATATAATACTATACTATCCATCCATCTACATTGTATACCTGTGGTGGCTTTTTTTTTCTTCATACTAGTTTAGCAGTCTGCTGACAATGTCCACCAGGTCCGTTATTATACAGTATATTATATATATATATAGCAGTACGGTAGGCCACGGCTGTACCTACCTCTGTATCGTCACTCATCCTCCATAAGTAATATAATACTATACTATCCATCCATCTACATTGTATACCTGTGGTGGCTTTTTCTTTTCTTCATACTAGTTTAGCAGTCTGCTGACAGTGTCCACCAGGTCCGTTATTATATTATACAGTATATTATATATATATAGCAGTACGGTAGGCCACGGCTGTACCTACCTCTGTGTCGTCAGTCGTCGTCCATAAGTAATATAATGCTATACTATCCATCCATCTACATTGTATACCTGTGGTGGCTTTTTTTTTCTTCATACTAGTTTAGCAGTCTGCTGACAGTGTCCACCAGGTCCGTTATTATTATACAGTATATTATATATATATAGCAGTACGGTAGGCCACGGCTGTACCTTCCTCTGTGTCGTCACTCGTCCTCCATAAGTAATATAATACTATACTATCCATCCATCTACATTGTATACCTGTGGTGGCTTTTTTTTTTCTTCATACTAGTTTAGCAGTCTGCTGACAGTGTCCACCAGGTCCATTATTATATTATACAGTATATTATATATATATAGCAGTACGGTAGGCCACGGCTGTACCTACCTCTGTGTCGTCAGTCGTCATCCATAAGTAATATAATACTATACTATCCATCCATCTACATTGTATACCTGTGGTGGCTTTTTTTTTCTTCATACTAGTTTAGCAGTCTGCTGACAGTGTCCACCAGGTCCGTTATTATTATACAGTATATTATATATATATATATAGCAGTACGGTAGGCCACGGCTGTACCTACCTCTGTGTCGTCACTCGTCCTCCATAAGTAATATAATACTATACTATCCATCCATCTACATTGTATACCTGTGGTGGCTTTTTTTTTCTTCATACTAGTTTAGCAGTCTGCTGACAGTGTCCACCAGGTCCGTTATTATTATACAGTATATTATATATATATATAGCAGTTTGGTAGGCCACGGCTGTACCTACCTCTGTGTCGTCACTCGTCCTCCATAAGTAATATAATACTATACTATCCATCCATCTACATTGTATACCTGTGGTGGCTTTTAGTTGTGCGCATTAAAATATGGAGAACAAAAATGTGGAGGTTAAAAAAATAGGGAAAGATCAAGATCCACTTCCACCTCGTGCTGAAGCTGCTGCCACTAGTCATGGCCGAGACGATGAAATGCCATCAACGTCGTCTGCCAAGGCCGATGCTCAATGTCATAGTACAGAGCATGTAAAATCCAAAACACAAAAGATCAGTAAAAAAATGACCCAAAAATCAAAATTAAAAGCGTCTGAGGAGAAGCGTAAACTTGCCAATATGCCATTTACGACACGGAGTGGCAAGGAACGGCTGAGGCCCTGGCCTATGTTCATGGCTAGTGGTTCAGCTTCACATGAGGATGGAAGCACTCATCCTCTCGCTAGAAAAAAGAAAAGACTTAAGGTGGCAAAAGCACAGCAAAGAACTGTGCGTTCTTCGAAATCACAAATCCCCAAGGAGAGTCCAATTGTGTCTGGTGCGATGCCTGACCTTCCCAACACTGGACGGGAAGAGCTTGCGCCTTCCACCATTTGCACCACCCCTACAAGTGCTGGAAGGAGCACCCGCAGTCCAGTTCCTGATAGTCAAATTGAAGATGTCAGTGTTGAAGTACACCAGGATGAGGATATGGGTGTTGCTGGCGCTGGGGAGGAAATTGACAAGGAGGATTCTGATGGTGAGGTGGCTATTGACATGCCTGGTCAACATACAAAAAAAATCAGCTCTTCGGTGTGGAATTATTTCAACACAAATGCGGACAACAGGTGTCAAGCCGTGTGTTGCCTTTGTCAAGCTGTAATAAGTAGGGGTAAGGACGTTAACCACCTCGGAACATCCTAACTTATACGTCACCTGCAGCGCATTCATCATAAGTCAGTGACAAGTTCAAAAACTTTGGGCGACAGCGGAAGCAGTCCACTGACCAGTAAATCCCTTCCTCTTGTAACCAAGCTCCCGCAAACCACACCACCAACTCCCTCAGTGTCAATTTCCTCCTTACCCAGGAAAGCCAATAGTCCTGCAGGCCATGTCACTGGCAAGTCTGACGAGTCCTCTCCTGCCTGGGATTCCTCCGATGCATCCTTGAGTGTAACGCCTACTGCTGCTGGCGCTGCTGTTGTTGCTGCTGGGAGTCGATCGGCATCCCAGAGGGGAAGTCGGAAGACCACTTGTACTACTTCCAGTAAGCAATTGACTGTCCAACAGTCCTTTGCGAGGAAGATGAAATATCACAGCAGTCATCCTGCTGCAAAGCGGATAACTGAGGCCTTGGCAGCCTGGGCGGTGAGAAACGTGGTTCCGGTATCCATCGTTACTTCAGAGCCAACTATAGACTTGATTGAGGTACTGTGTCCCCGGTACCAAATACCATCTAGGTTCCATTTCTCTAGGCAGGCGATACCGAGAATGTACACAGACCTCAGAAAAAGAGTCACCAGTGTCCTAAAAAATGCAGTTGTACCCAATGTCCACTTAACCACGGACATGTGGACAAGTGGAGCAGGGCAGACTCAGGACTACATGACTGTGACAGCCCACTGGGTAGATGTATTGCCTCCCGCTGCAAGAACAGCAGCGGCGGCACCAGTAGCAGCATCTCGCAAACGCCAACTCGTTCCTAGGCAGGCTACGCTTTGTATCACCGCTTTCCAGAATACGCACACAGCTGAAAACCTCTTACGGCAACTGAGGAAGATCATCGCAGAATGGCTTACCCCAATTGGACTCTCCGGGGGATTTGTGGCATCGGACAACGCCAGCAATATTGTGCGTGCATTACATCTGGGCAAATTCCAGCACGTCCCATGTTTTGCACATACCTTGAATTTGGTGGTGTAGAATTATTTAAAAAACGACAGGGGCGTGCAAGAGATGCTGTCGGTGGCCAGAAGAATTGCGGGCCACTTTCAGCGTACAGGCACTGCGTACAGAAGACTGGAGCACCACCAAAAACGCCTGAACCTGCCCTGCCATCATCTGAAGCAAGAGGTGGTAACGAGGTGGAATTCAACCCTCTATATGCTTCAGAGGATGGAGGAGCAGCAAAAGGCCATTCAAGCCTATACATCTGCCCACGATATAGGCAAAGGAGGTGGAATGCACCTGTCTCAAGTGCAGTGGAGAATGATTTCAACGTTGTGCAAGGTTCTGCAACCTTTTGAACTTGCCACACGTGAAGTCAGTTCAGACACTGCCAGCCTGAGTCAGGTCATTCCCCTCATCAGGCTTTTGCAGAAGAAGCTGGAGACATTGAAGGAGGAGCTAAAACAGAGCGATTCCGCTAGGCATGTGGGACTTGTGGATGGAGCCCTTCATTCGCTTAACCAGGATTCACGGGTGGTCAATCTGTTGAAATCAAAGCACTACATTTTAGCCACCGTGCTCGATCCTAGATTTAAAACCTACCTTGTATCTCTCTTTCCGGCAGACACAAGTCTGCAGGGGTTCAAAGACCTGCTGGTGAGAAAATTGTCAAGTCAAGCGGAACGTGACCCGTCAACAGCTCCTCCTTCACATTCTCCCGCAACTGGGGGTGCGAGGAAAAGGCTACGAATTCCGAGCCCACCCGCTGGCGGTGATGCAGGGCAGTCTGGAGCGAGTGCTGACATCTGGTCCGGACTGAAGGACCTGCCAACGATTACTGACATGTCGTCTACTGTCACTGCATATGATTCTGTCACCATTGAAAGAATGGTGGAGGATTATATGAGTGACCGCATCCAAGTAGGCACGTCAGACAGTCCGTACGTATACTGGCAGGAAAAAGAGGCAATTTGGAGGCCCTTGCACAAACTGGCTTTATTCTACCTAAGTTGCCCTCCCTCCAGTGTGTACTCCGAAAGAGTGTTTAGTGCCGCCGCTCACCTTGTCAGCAATCGGCGTACGAGGTTACTTCCAGAAAATGTGGAGAAGATGATGTTCATTAAAATTAATTATAATCAATTCCTCCGTGAAGACATTCACCAGCAGCAATTGCCTCCAGAAAGTACACGGGGACCAGAGATGGTGGATTCCAGTGGGGACGAATTAATAATCTGTGAGGAGGGGGCTGTACACAGTGAAAGGGGTGATGAATCGGACGATGATGATGAGGTGGACATCTTGCCTTTGTAGAGCCAGTTTGTGCAAGGAGAGATTGATTGCTTCTTTTTTGGTGGGGGCCCAAACCAACCAGTCATTTCAGTCACAGTCGTGTGGCAGACCCTGTCGCTGAAATGATGGGTTTGTTAAAGTGTGCATGTCCTGTTTATACAACATAAGGGTGGGTGGGAGGGCCCAAGGACAATTCCATCTTGCACCTCTTTTTTCTTTCATTTTTCTTTGCGTCATGTGCTGTTTGGGGAGTATTTTTTTGAAGGGTCATGTGCTGTTTGTGGAGTATTTTTTTGAAGGGCCATCCTGCGTGACACTGCAGTGCCACTCCTAGATGGGCCAGGTGTTTGTGTCGGCCACTAGGGTCGCTTAGCTTAGTCACACAGCTACCTCATTGCGCCTCTTTTTTTCTTAGCGTCATGTGCTGTTTGGGGAGTATTTTTTTGAAGGGCCATCTTGCGTGACACTGCAGTGCCACTCCTAGATGGGCCAGGTGTTTGTGTCGGCCACTTGGGTCGCTGAGCTTAGTCACACAGCTACCTCATTGCGCCTTTTTTTTCTTTGCGTCGTGTGCTGTTTGGGGAGTATTTTTTTGAAGGGCCATCCTGCGTGACACTGCAGTGCCACTCCTAGATGGGTCAGGTGTTTGTGTCGGCCACTAGGGTCGCTTAGCTTAGTCACACAGCTACCTCATTGCGCCTCTTTTTTTCTTTGCGTCATGTGCTGTTTGGGGAGTATTTTTTTGAAGGGCCATCCTGCGTGACACTGCATTGCCACTCCTAGATGGGCCAGGTGTTTGTGTCGGCAACTAGGGTCGCTGAGCTTAGTCACACAGCTACCTCATTGCGCCTCTTTTTTTCTTTGCGTCATGTGCTGTTTGAGGAGTATTTTTTTGAAGGGCCATCCTGCGTGACACTGCAGTGCCACTCCTAGATGGGCCAGGTGTTTGTGTCAGCCACTAGGGTCGCTTAGCTTAGTCACACAGCTACCTCATTGCGCCTCTTTTTTACTTTGCGTCATGTGCTGTTTGGGGAGTATTTTTTGAAGGGCCATCCTGCGTGACACTGCAGTGCCACTCCTAGATGGGCCAGGTGTTTGTGTCAGCCACTAGGGTCGCTTAGCTTAGTCACACAGCTACCTCATTGCGCCTCTTTTTTTCTTTGCGTCATGTGCTGTTTGGGGAGTATTTTTTTGAAGGGCCATCCTGTCTGACACTGCAGTGCCACTCCTAGATGGGCCAGGTGTTTGTGTCGGCCACTTGTGTCGCTTAGCTTAGCCATCCAGCGACCTCGGTGCAAATTTTAGGACTAAAAATAATATTGTGAGGTGTGAGGTGTTCAGAATAGACTGAAAATGAGTGGAAATTATGGTTATTGAGGTTAATAATACTATGGGATCAAAATGACCCCCAAATTCTATGATTTAAGCTGTTTTTTAGGGTTTTTTGAAAAAAACACCCGAATCCAAAACACACCCGAATCCGACAAAAAAAATTCGGTGAGGTTTTGCCAAAACGCGTTCGAACCCAAAACACGGCCGCGGAACCGAACCCAAAACCAAAACACAAAACCCGAAAAATTGCCGGTGCACATCACTAAATTGCCTCCATTATGACAAGAAAATACAGCCACTGTTGCACTCCCAGTAACCCTGACAATGTGGGAGCAGCCGTCATGCTGCCAAGCACTATGGTCTTGCTGCTTTGTGGCACATTGTAATTGTGGTAATGGCAAAGTGTGTGGCAGGTCTGCCAAATTCTTAAGGGTACTCCGTACCCGAGCGTACCCACATACTTGCACCGCTGGAGACGACACTCCTGCCTCCCAGCTTGATATATGCAGCAGGGAATGGACAGAGAAGGGGGAGGGCTCTGACACAGGAGGAGACCGAGGAGCTTGTGTTCATGCTGCCAGCACCGCTTCTGCAGTGCCGTTTCTTGCGGCGGGCGAGCCGTGCAACCACACGGGGCGCCCGCCGCGGCACTTCTTGAGGACTTTCAATCCCCCCTCCCCTCTCCTCCCGAGTGCCCAGCTCGGGGGTCGGGGTTTCGCGGAATGACGCGATTGCGTCGTGACATCACGACGCAATCGCGTCATTCCACGAAACCCCGTCCCCCGAGCTGGGCACTTGGGAGGAGGGAGGAGGGAGAAGGGGGAGCCAAGCCGCGGCGCCGCGCAGACGAGGGAGAGGCGGCTGAAGAGCGGGAAGAACCGCTTCAAATGTAAGTCAGCCCCTCTCCCTCTCTGTCTCTCTCCCTCCCTCCCTCCCTCCCTCCCCCCTCACCACTACCACCTGCCGTACTGTGTAAAATGGGGACACCTGTCTGCCGGAATGTGTAAAATGGGGACTCTTGCCTGCCGGAATGTGTAAAATGGGGATGCAGTCTGCCGTAATGTGTAAAATGGGGGCACATGCCTGCTGCAATGTGTAAAATGGGGGCACGTGCCTGCCGCAATGTGTAAAATGGGGACACTTGCCTGCCGGAATGTATAAAATGGGGACTCTTGCCTGCCGGAATGTGTAAAATGGGGATGCAGTCTGCCGGAATGTGTAAAATGGGGGCACATGCCTGCCGCAATGTGTAAAATGGGGGCACGTGCCTGCCGCAATGTGTAAAATGGGGGCACGTGCCTGCCACAATGTGTAAAATGGGGACACTTTCCTGCTGCAATGTGTAAAATGGGGGCACATGCCTGCCGCAATGTGTAAAATGGGGACACTTTCCTGCCGCAAAACGTAAAATGGGGGCACGTGCCTGCCGCAATGTGTAAAATGGGGGCACGTGCCTGCCGCAATGTGTAAAATGGGGACACTTTGCTACCGTGCTGTGTAAAATGGGGACACTTGCCTGCCGTGCTGTGTAAAATGGGGACACTTTCCTGCCGCAATGTGTAAAATGGGGGCACGTGCCTGCTGCAATGTGTAAAATGGGGGCACGTGCCTGCCGCAATGTGTAAAATGGGGACACTTTGCTACCGTGCTGTGTAAAATGGGGACACTTGCCTGCCGTGCTGTGTAAAATGGGGACACTTGCCTACCGTGCTGTGTAAAATGGGGACACTTGCCTGCCGTGCTGTGTAAAATGGGGTCGCGTGCCTGCTGTAATGTGTAAAATTAGGACTTTTTTTTTTTTTTTTTTATCCTGTGGTGGCCGTGATGATGAGATCAGATGAGGCCACGCCCATCTTAACAAAGCCACGCCCATTTTAATGAGACCACGCCCCCTTGCCGGGAGCATGCGCACATGCTTTTATTCTTTATATCTATTGGGGGGCACATTTTTTTTTATGTGAATGGGAGGGGGGGGGGGGGCGCATTTTTAAATCTCGCACTGGGAGCCAAATTGGCTAGAAACGGCCCTGCGCTTCTGCTTGTCACACGGTGTGACAGGCGCAGACTGCGGCAGCTGGCACCAACACTGCGCATCAGCAAGGTACAGAAGCAGAGCAGGGAGAGCGCATTTAGTGCCAGGCGCCTCCCTGGTTTGCAGACCTTGCTGAGTGGCTAGCGCCAGCACTGCACATTGCCAACCTTATTGCACAGACCCCCTTTGCAAGTCGCATTCCCAGTGGCTCTGAGGGGGACTGGTACTAATTTCCCAGGCCTGAGATCGCTGGAAGGGCCTGTAGGGGGCCTGGGTCGCGCACCCCCCTGCCCCCTTACCTGTCAGCTTCAGCAGCCTTTCTCCCCACCCCAGCACACACTGCTGTGTGCGGGGCTGTAAAGATTGCAGGGAGAGGCTGCCTGCAGGGATGAGCAATCAGCTGGATCTGCCCCTGGCAATCAGCTGGGTCTGCTTCTGGCTGAGGGGTGCACTGTGTGTTTTGCTGTTATGGCGCTGCTTTCCATTGATTAAAAAGTCCTTTATGTTTTTTTCTAGTGGGTGTGGCCACAGCTCTATGATTAATCCATGTCCCCATCTACATTACCCAGGTCTAGCCAAGGTCTCTATGGCCCAGCACATTCCACAAAGGTTCTATTGCACAAACCTTCATTGCCAGTTATTCCATCTACATCATACACTGTCCTGTATTATAGTAACAACAGAGTCTGCTGCTTCACCTGTACTGTAGCAACAGCGGAGTCTGCGTCACTCAGAGTCTATACTCACTGGGTTCTCTGAGTATCCACTCCTCACTCGTGCTGCTGGGCCCTCACTGCCACCTTTTATAATGGGGAGTCCGAGTAGTGGACCATGCTGAGTCTGGGATGAAAGAGGAGGATGGATCAGGTTTATGCTGAGTGGGGCTGCATATAGGAAGGTGGCTGGTCTAGGGGAGGGGCCAGCCACCTGGAAGAAGTATATCTTCTTCCAGGGCCAGCTCTGGAGAATTGGATTGTCCCTTCTCTGTCTGCCCGAATATCAGCATTGTATTAGTGACATAAATAAAAAACATATTGATAAAAAACAAACGTGCAGCCTACGACCAATCCTCTCTTGCTGCTGGTGCTGCAGATCATCATGATCCGATCTGCGCAGGAGGGCTGTGAGCCCTAAATTATTGAGAGTTGCAGTGCACTGATTGCACCACTGTACATATACAAAAACAGAGAGCGGTTCTCAAGCGCTGCTAGTCTTTCCCAAACAAGTCCCGATGATAGCGACCTGCGTATTGTTGGTATAGATGGAAGAAAATCAAGGACACACAATTTATCCAATAGAGGAGTACTAATCACTGTAGAAAGAGGCCTTCAAACTCACCCTAGCATAGTGAGATGCGTTCACATAAAGGTTTCTTTTATCAATTGTTGTAACCCTTTCTTCCCACAATAGTGATCTCATATAAAATGACACTCACCTAGGTCATATGACCCTATATGCATCAAAAGGTTTCTTTGTCACTTGGTGTCCTCCCCCACCATTTGATGGACCTGGTGTGGAATACAGCTTCCAAAATTGTACTTAAAAATATTTTTATTTCAATAAAAGTATTTTTCTCACATAAAAGTCCATATATATATATATATATATATATATATGTGTGTGTGTGTGTGTGTGTGTGTGTGTGTGTGTGTGTGTGTGTGTGTGTGTGTGTGTGTGTGTGTATATATATATATATATACATATATATATATACTGCTCAAAAAAATAAAGGGAACACTTAAACAACACAATGTAACTCCAAGTCAAACACACTTCTGTGAAATCAAACTGTCCACTTAGGAAGCAACACTGATTTACAATCAATTTCACATGCTGTTGTGCAAATGGAATAGACAGCAGGTGGGAATTATAGGCAATTAGCAAGACACCCCCAATAAAGGAGTTGTTCTGCAGGTGGTGACCACAGACCACTTCTCAGCTCCTATGCTTTCTGGCTGATGTTTTGGTCACTTTTGAAAGCTGGCGGTGCTTTCATTCTAGTGGTAGCATGAGACTGAGTCTACAACCCAAACAAGTGGCTCAGGTAGTGCAGCTCATCCAGGATGGCACATCAATGCGAGCTGTGGCAAGAAGGTTTGCTGTGTCTGTCAGCGTAGTGTCCAGAGCATGGAGGTGCTACCAGGAGACAGGCCAGTACATCAGGAGACATGGAGGAGGCCGTAGGAGGGCAACAACCCAGCAGCAGGACCGCTACCTCCGCCTTTGTGCAAGGAGGAACAGGAGGAGCACTGCCAGAGCCCTGCAAAATGGCCTCCAGCAAGCCACAAATGTGCATGTGTCTACTCAAAAGATCAGAAACAGACTCCATGAGGGTGGTATGAGGGCCCGACGTCCACAGGTGGGGGTTGTGTTTACAGCCCAACACAGTGCAGGACGTTTGGCATTTGCCAGAGAACACCACGATTGGCAAATTCGCCACTGGCGCTCTGTGCTCTTCACAGATGAAAGCAGGTTCTCACTGAGCACATGTGACAGACGTGACAGAGTCTGGAGACGCCAAGGAGAACGTTCTGCTGCCTGCAACATCCTCCAGCATGACCGGTTTGGCAGTGGGTCAGTAATGGTGTGGGGGTGGCATTTCTTTGGGGGGCCGCACAGCCCTCCATGTGCTCGCCACAGGTAGCCTGATTACCATTAGGTACCGAGATGAGATCCTCAGACCCCTTGTGAGACCATATGCTGGTGCGGTTGGCCCTGGGTTCCTCCTAATGCAAGGCAATGCAAGACCTCATGTGGCTTGAGTGTGTCAGCAGTTCCTGCAAGACGAAGGCATTGATGCTATGGACTGGCCCGCCCGTTCCTCAGACCTGAATCCAATTGAGCACATCTGGGACATCATGTCTCGCTCTATCAACCAATGCCACATTGCACCACAGACTGTCCAGGAGTTGGCAGATGCTTTAGTCCAGGTCTGGGAGGAGATCCCTCAGGAGACCATCCGCCACCTCATCAGGAGCATGCCCAGGCATTGTAAGGAGGTCATACAGGCACATGGAGGCCACACATACTACTGAGCCTCGTTTTGACTTGTTTTAAGGACATTACATCAAAGTTGGATCATCCTGTAGTGTGTTTTTCCACTTTAATTTTGAGTGTGACTCCATGGGTTAATAAATTTGATTTCCGTTGATAATTTTTGTGTGATTCTGATGTTAGCACATTCAACTATTTGAAGAACAAAGTATTTAATATAATATAATATACTGAATATTTCATCCATTCAGATCTAGGATGTGTTATTTTAGTGTTCCCTTTATTTTTTTGAGCAGTCTATATATATATATATATATACATATACAAAAAAATACATAAAAAGTTGTACAGGTTCCTGGTATGATGGTAACGGTTTGTTACACTCTAAACCCTAAGGTATAAGGAATGCAAAAATAAGAAAAAACACACAAAGATCTTCTCACCAAACTGTTCCCGGAAAAAAAAAACAGTTTGGGATAAAGTGCTTACTTCAAAAGCAAACCTGAAAGCCAATAGGATAAACAGTGAGTGGATACTACCTCCAGGACACCTAAACACCAACGCGTTTCGGAATGCCTTCCTTCCTCAGGGTGTAAAGTTAAACAAACCAAATGGGCTTTTTAGACCCTAAAATCCTGGTCACATGATTTTTCCTATCATATCATAAAACACAGCTTCAAAAAAGTATCACATTGTTAATCATTAAATTCCCTAGACATAATGCTTGTTGCTCATTTGCATATACGATATTTATACATCATAAAATCCACCCAAAGTAATTAATAACATATTTTATATATACAACAACAGTAAATTGGTTAAAATAAAACAGAGGCACAGATTCGGGTAATGGCAGAAGAAGTTATTCTTTCAATTGAGCAAAGTTCATTCCTCCATCGTCCATAATCCTTACTTTGGAGGCATTTTCATACCCATAAACCACCGCGTCCCATAAAGCAGAGATTGGCCACCTGTTGTTATGGAAACACCACGTCCATCAGGTATAAACAAATCTCGTGTTAAAGTCTTTTTGTGTTCCGGTTCCGAAGATCCCGTAACGTCACTTCCTGTTTGTGGAAAGCAAACAGGAAGTAAATCCATGCTGAATGGAATGCATGCAGCGTAAGTGCAGGGTCCAAGTCCATGGGTCTAATCATATGAAAAAATAAATGAAAACACATCAGCAATGTCATAAGACTAAAGCAATCACAAATCACAGTGCACAATTATCCTAAATACACTGCAATAATAGATTATAATACTCTTTCAAATATTTTAAATATATTATGGATCACCCACATCTATCAATACAAAATATACAAAATTCCACTAAGGGGAAATGTCATTCTTATAGAAACTACTTGGTTTCAAACTCCACGTTAAGTCCCTTGGGAACAAGGGTTCTTAGCCCATAGATGCTCCTCATCGCCTCCTTAGCTAAAATGTCTTCTTTATTATTGGTTCTCCAATTATGTTTTATTGTTTTTATTAGATAAATACTAATCAGGTTTTTAATGTCACATTTATGTTTCTCTCTAAAATGTGATGATTCATTGTGGGTTTCCAGATCCTTTTTTATATTGCGCTAAACACACTCTGAGCATGCAAGATGTTTGGCCCACATACTGTGCTTTACATGCACATTCCAAAAAGTAGTATACCTAGGTATATTCGGGCGCTGTAGACGTGAGGTGCTTTGCTAAGCAGCTGTCTTAAACACAGGGGAAGTCACTCCCACAATTTAGAACCAACAGAATAAAGAAGACTGCGCTAAATAGTAAATTTGTATAGTACAATATGAGAGAGCAAATAAATATCTCTAATAAAACAATTTATTACACAATTAATAACACGTTGTAAAAAACATTCATGTCACATTAAATTAAAAATTGCAAATTCATGCAGTGAATTGATAAATTGTTACCATCCATGTGCGTCTGCAGCAAAGGATTTATGCTGGAATAGTCCGTTCCTATTTGCACCCCTGTAGCAAATGATAAAGTCCAATGCAATAGTTACCCAGCTTGGGTGGGAGTCCAGTGGAGGAGTACTGTGATTTTGACCGTTAGAGGTTGATTTGCTTCAAATGTCTCTTAATGATGGGCTCCTCATGCAGTACGGTCTGAAGCCTCCTAATCCAAACTGTTGCTGGGCTCCTCTTAAGATGCGATGGATAGTGATGTCCAGGGGTTGGTTCGGGTCCTGTCTCCAGCGCACTTGTTGCTTGGTAACACAGGCACCTGACCGGTTTTGCTGCACTCCAAATGGCAGCTTTATCAAAGACTCCCACCCAAGCTGGGTAACTATTGCATTGGACTTTATCATTTGCTACAGGGGTGCTAATAGGAACGGACTATTCCAGCGTAAATACTTTGCTGCAGACGCACATGGATGGTAACAATTTATCAATTCACTGCATAAGTTTGCAATTTTTAATTTAATGTGACATGAATGTTTTTTTATAAAGTGTTATTAATTGTGTAATAAATTGTTTTATTAGAGATATTTATTTGCTCTCTCATATTGTACTATACAAATTTACTATTTAGCGCAATCTTCTTTTTCTGTACATTCCAAAAAGTATATACAATCCTTAAAATTACATGTAATAAAATCATTTATGGTGTAAGAATTCCCAGTTTGGGTTGATTTATATTCAGTAATTTTACTTTCAGTTGACTGAACACAAAATAAGTGTATCAGAAAGAGGATTAAAATTTGGTCCATCTAATAAATGTGATAAGTTTGATGTGTTCGTGGATACTGAAAGGTTTATTAGTAGACTAGCATTAAAACATTTTTTTTGAAGATACCCCTGGTAATGATGAACCAAAAGAGGATGCGGGAAGTTTCAAATTTAAAAGGAAATCTACCTTTTATCCCGACATAAAAAGGGTTGTTTTGTTGAGGCATTTGAGAGATTAATAAAGGAGGACTTAGAATCACTTCAGTTTAAACCAAATAGAAGAAAGAATCTAACTAAGGATGAACAGGAGGCAATTAGTAAGTAAAAATAAGAATATTGTAATAAAACCTGCAGATAAAGGGGGTAGTGTAGTGATTATGAATTGGGATGATTACAATGAAGAGGTTATGAGGCAACTTTTGGACAAAGAAACATATAAAAAATTAAGGACCAACCCTAGTGGAGGTATAATGAACAAATGTGAAACATTTTTAGCATTGTACACCTTTAAAAGAGTTATAACTGAGGAGGAAAGATTGTTTATGACCATAGAAAATCCATCGATCCCTGTCATATGTTTTACCTAAAATCCATAAGTGTAAATAAAAACCTCCGGGATGGCCGATTGTTGCTGGTACCAACTCCTGTCTATCTAATCTATCTTTATACATAGATCATGTATTACAACCATTAGTTAGATCTACACCTTCTTACCTAAAGGACACCATCAATACAATCAATAAGATCTATGGGATCCAATGGGCAGAAGGTTTTTTCTAGTAACGGCAGACGTGGCATCGTTATACACAATTATTAACCATGAAACACGTTTGGAGGCCAAAGAAACCTTTTAGAGATGAAGTGATATGTCTGGGGATAAGATACAATTTATCCTGTAAGGTATTTTGCTTATCCTTCAAAACAACTTTTTTTTTGTTTGATGACAACTTTTATCTGCAGTTAACTGGAATGGCCATGGGCACCAGACTGGCACCAAGCTATGCAAACTTGTTCATGGCCCATTGGGAAGAGAAGTATGAATGGAGTGGACATGAGTTTGGTGCCAGTCTGGTGTCTTGGAGTCGTTACATCGACGACATTTTGTTTATATGGAGGGGTGATAGATCATCCCTGGACCAGTTCTGCAGATATTTGAATACCAATAATGATAACATAGCTTTGACTTTTAATATCAGTAATAGTCAATTGGAATTTTTGGATCTAAACATATATGTGGAAAGTAATAGTATAAAAACTAAAAACTTTATCAAACCTATAGATTGCAACTCATTCATTGAACATAATAGTAGCAATCATGAAAATTAGCTAAGAAGTATTCCCACCAGCCAATTTCAATGGATAAGGCGTAATTGCACAGATACTAATAAATATCAGGAACAAACAGATTTTGAGTAATCAATTTATAGAGAAAGGGTATGATAAAGAAGAAATTAAGAAAGCAAAGGATGAGGCTTTCAAAATGGATAGGGAGAGTGTCCTGAAAGGAAAACTAAGAAGTTCAGAACTGTTCGTAATGAAGTGGTGCCCTTCATTACTGGTTTTGATAGCCAATATAAACAAATAGAGGGTATTATTAGGAAACATTGGGGGGTTCTGGTTAAGGATCCTCTATTAAAATCTTATGTTTCAGAATACCCTAGATTTGTTTATAGGAAGGCCCGCTATTTAAAAGATAGTATGGTAAAAAGTGCCATATCCACATCCAGAATACTGACTTGAAATAAATCCAAGGGCTTCTATAGGTGAAGAATGTGTCAAATGTGCCATACGTGTGGAAGTAGGGAAAGTAAAATTACTGAATATAAATCAACCCAAACTGGGAAGTCTTACGCCATAAGTTATTTTATTTCATGTAATTCTAAGAATTGTATATACTTTTTGGAATGTGCATGTAAAGCACAGTATGTGGGCCGAACATCTTGCATGCTGAAAGTGCGTTTAGCTGAGCATGTGCGCAATATAAAAAAGGGTCTGGAAACCCACAATGTATCATCACATTTTAGAGAGAAACATAAATGTGACATTAAAAACCTGATTAGTTTTTGTGGACTATAAACAATAAAACATAATTGGAGAACCAATACTAAAGAAGAAATTTTAGCTAAGGAGGAGATGAGGAGCATCTATGGGCTAAGAACCCTTATTCCCAAAAGACTTAACGTGGAGTTTGAAACCAAGTGGTTTCTATAAGAATGACATTTCCACTTAGTGGAATTTTGTATATTTTGTATTGATAGATGTGGGTGATCCATAATATATTTAAAATATTTGAAAGAGTATTATAATCTATTATTGCAGTGGATTTAGGATAATGGTGCACTGTGATTTGTGATTACTTTAGTCTTATGATATTGCTGATGTGTTTTCATTTATTTTTCATATGACTTTATCCGTGGACTTGGACCCAGTACTTTCGCTGTATGTATTCCATTCAGCATGGATTTACTTCCTGTTTGCGTTCCACAAACAGGAAGTGATGTTACGGGATCTTCGGAACCGGAACATGAAAAGACTTTAACACAAGATATGTTTATACCTGATGGATGTGGTGTTTCCCCCTCCCTGAGCGACGTCGCTCATTTTATCAGCAAGTGTGTATGCCGCCAGCGACGACCGATGCGCGGCCCCGCGGGTTGGCAATGATCGTCGCTGTCGCCAGTGCATGCATGCAGGATCTGGACTGTCGTCCTTGACCTGCATGCAGGGCTGGCGGAGGCGTGATGTCACTGAGCGATATGAGAGGTCATATCGCTCAGTGTGTCCAGGCGTTCGCAGACCGCCCGGCCCGGGAGGGGAAACATTAGACGACGTCGCTCAAAACTGTGTTTTAAGGCTGACAAAATGCAGTGCTAACCTATGAAATGCATTTTAAGGTCTATGTAGTGAAAGCAGCACATAGAGCTATTCAATGCTTTTATTGGCTCTCAGGGAAACTTTTAGAAGGGCTATAACTGTTGCACAATTAGGGGGATAACATATTTACTATAAAAGTCTGCACATTTTGTAACAAAAAACACACAAAATAAATGCAATGCTATTTAGGGGCCTATTTATAAATTAATATTTGTGGTAACTTAAAATATTATGCAATCCCTGGATGTACCTACAGTACAGGGGACCGCGGCACATAGTGATGATATTGGTGATGTTTTTGACCGCAAAAGTAGTCCCCATAAAAACCTATAGAGACTGTTTTTTGCTGACTGTACTAAGCTCTGGAACGCAAAGCATCTTATAAAATGGTCCCTGTTTTGAATAAATAGTTCTGTGGTGGAAGGGTGTGCCCATCCAATGTTATTTGCATATAACCTTTAACATAAGCTTACATTACACTGTAAGCAGGGCCGGTGCAAGGTTTCTCGGCACCCTAGGCAAAATTTCTGCCGTCCAATCACATCTGCCTCGCTGACAGGGGCAGGTTTTCCCTGTCAATGACGCACTGGCATATGTGCCGCTTCCCCCGCAGTTTTTTAATGGGCTTTTACAACCCTGTGCCTGGCCCCGCCCCCCTTTCTCTCCCATTCCAATTGTTAACGGGAGGCACTGCTATCTGTGCCTCCCAAAGTGATTTAAAGATTTAAAATGCTTATCATAATATAAAGAGATTACTTATGACACAGAATATGTGTCATAAGTATCTTCTTTATATTATTTTAATCATTAATGGCAGGGGAGGCACTGCCTCCTACCTCCCCTGCCTCCCGACTACACGTCCCTGCTTTGTGGGCCCCCGTAGTAGGATCTTGAAAGGGCAGCATCGAGAGGATAGGGAGACGCGGAGCTGCAGGGAGGGGATAGGGAGACGCTGGGCGGCAGGGAGGGGATAGGGAGACGCAGGGCGGCAGGGAGGGGATAGGGAGACGCAGGGCGGCAGGGAGGGGATAGGGAGACGCGGGGCTGCAGGGAGGGGATAGGGAGACGCGGGGCTGCAGGGAGGGGATAGGGAGACGCAGGGCTGCAGGGAGGGGATAGGGAGACGCAGGGCTGCAGAGAGTGGATAGGGAGACGCGGGGCTGCAGGAAGGGGATAGGGAGACGCGGGGCGGCAGGGTGGGGATAGGGAGACGCGGAGCTGCAGGGAGGGGATAGGGAGACGCGGGGCTGCAGGGAGGGGATAGGGAGACGCGGGGCTGCAGGGAGGGGATAGGGAGACGCGGGGCTGCAGGGAGGGGATAGGGAGACGCGGGGCTGCAGGGAGGGGATAGGGAGACGCGGGGCGGCAGGGTGGGGATAGGGAGACGCGGAGCTGCAGGGAGGGGATAGGGAGACGCGGGCGGCAGGGAGGGGATAGGGAGACGCGGAGCTGTAGGGAGGGGATAGGGAGACGCGGGGCGGCAGGGTGGGGATAGGGAGACGCGGAGCTGCAGGGAGGGGATAGGGAGACGCGGGGCGGCAGGGAGGGGATAGGGAGACGCGGGGCGGCAGGGAGGAAGGGGATAGGGCGACGCGGGGTAGGAGGGAGGGGATAGGGAGACGCGGGGCGGCAGGGAGGGAGGGGATAGGGAGGCGCGGGACAGTAGGGAGGGAGGGGATAGGGAGACGCGGGGCGGCAGGGATGGAGGGGATAGGGAGGCGCGGGACGGCAGGGAGGGAGGGGATAGGGAGGCGCGGGACGGCAGGGAGCGAGGGGATAGGGAGACACGGGGCGGCAGAGAGGGAGGGGATAGGGAGGCGCGAGACGGCAGGGAGCGAGGGGATAGGGAGACACGGGGCGGCAGAGAGGGAGGGGATAGGGAGGCGCGGGACGGCAGGGAGTGAGGGGATAGGGAGACACGGGGCGGCAGAGAGGGAGGGGATAGGGAGGCGTGGGGCGGCAGGGAGGGAGGGGATAGGGAGACTTCTCTTGCCTTTCAGATGCAGTAGACATCACCATCCGCAGCGTCTCCCCTCTGCCCATTCTTCCTGGGGCTTCCGGCTGCAGTACTGACGATAATGTTAGGGGGAGGGCTCGTCGATGGCAGTCAGAGGGGAGAACTTGAAGTGCTGTCTCCTCCGCATAATGCGACAGCCCTGCCCCTGCTCCTCCTCTCTAAAAATTAAATTTTGCTAGTTAAATGGTAAACAAACGGGGCGGCCGCGGCGAGGGTCTAGCCTGCCACAGCCGTCAGTCACCTCACCAACGCTAGTGTATTGCTTTCCCCTGCTCCCTGTCTCTAACAGAAATTGACTTTGCTGCGCGTATGAGAGAGTAGGTCAGGAGACGGGCGCCGCACAAGCGCACAGACAGCATGTCAGTGCTGACGGCGCCTGGGACGAGTGTTAGGCTGTCAGTGGGCGGCGCCCGTCTCCTGACCTGCTCTCTCATACGCGCAGCAAAGTCAATTTCTGTTAGAGACAGGGAGCAGGGAAAGCAATACACTAGCGTTGGTGAGGTGACTGACGGCTGTGGCAGGCTAGACCCTCGCCGCGGCCGCCCCTGTCTGGGCTTACTTATCAAAATATATATTTTTTTTTTGGTAAAATAGATTTAAGTGGAGCCTGCCGCCCTCCAGTGGCCAGCGCCCATAGGCAGCTGCCTAAAGCTGCCTAATGGTAGCGCCGGCCCTGACTGTAAGATTTCAAAGCGGCAAATGCAGGAGACCACTGACAGTTTTCTAGCAAGCAATGTCACACGCGCACGCAGGGGGTGTTTCCGAGTACCTAGAACTCCCCCCCCCCCGCCCGCCGATCTATCAGATCAGCTGTCCGATGTTTACTCAATTGCTGCTCGGCCACAGAGACACAGGCTGGCCGATTGATCAATCATGTTAATGTGGGGGTGGGAGCTAGCTGCAGAGGCAGAGTGCAGCTCCTCCCAGGCAGACCCCCATGTGACTTCAGGACAGAGCTGAAGGGATGGAAGTCACTCCGGTGACTGTCCTCTGCAGCTGAGCAGCCAGGTGCTGGGGGTTTTAGTTATTATGGTGTCTTGGTGTAGTAGTATTGATGTTTGGGGGGGATGTATGCTATGTGTGTATGATATGTGTGTACAGTATGCTGTTTGTGTATATAATGTGTGTGTGTGCTATGAGTGTTTGTGTGTCTGTATATGCTATGTGTGTGTGTTTGTGTGTATATGCTGTGTGTGTTTGTGTGTATATGCTATGTGTGTGTGTGTGTGTGTGTGTGTGTGTGTGTGTGTGTGTGTGTTTTTGTGTATGATATGTGTGTATGCTGTTTGTGTGTTTGTATATGCTTGTGTGTGTTTGTGTTTCTGTGTATGATATGTGTGTGTATGCTGTTTGTGTGTGTGTGTATATGCTTTGTGTGTGTGTGTTTCTGTGTATGATATGTGTGTATATGCTTGTGTGTGTATATGCTGTATGTGTATTTCTGTGTGTGTATGCCGTTTGTGTGTGTATATGCTGTGTGTGTATGCTTTGTTTGTGTTTCTTTGTATATGTGTGTGTATGCTGTTAGTGTGTGTATATGCTGTGTGTGTTTGCATGCATATGCTGTGTATTTGTGTGTGTTTGCATCAGTGCCGTAACTAGACATTTTAGCGCTGTGTGCAAGAAACTGCATCGGCGCCCCCCCCTCCCCGATAATTAAAATAGGGCGCATGAAAAATATAGGGGCGTGTCTTCATGGGGAAGGGACATGGCCACAAAATAATACCAGTTAATATTACGCCGCACAGTAGTCTCCATTATTCATATTACGCTGCACAGTAGTCTCTTATTCATATTACACTGCACAGTAGTCTCCATTATTCATGTTACGCTGCACAGTAGAGCCGCTTACACACATTACGTCAGACTCCGTCCCATGTCACACATTACGGCAGACTTCGTCCCATGTCACACATTACGGCAGACTCCGTCCCATGTCACACATTACGGCAGACTCCGTCCCATGTCACACATTACAGCAGACTCCGTCCCATGTCACACATTACGGCAGACTCCGTCCCATGTCACACATTACAGCAGACTCCGTCCCATGTCACACATTACGGCAGACAGAGCCCCATGTCACACATTACAGCAGACTCCGTCCCATGTCACACATTACGGCAGACAGAGCCCCATGTCACACATTACGGCAGACAGCGCCCCATGTCACACATTACGGCAGGCAGAACCACATGTCACACATTACGGCAGACAGAGTTATCATAAGCAGCTACATGTGTACCTAAACTGTATTATCTGTGGCACATAGTTTCTGTGTGATCACAGAAAGTGTGTGTGTGTGGGGGGGGGGGGTGATCAAAGGGAGTGGGATCGTTATGGGGACGAGGAAAGTGCTGCTGATCTGTGTGTGTTTGGTGGGGGTGTGATACTGATGGTGCTGCTGCTCATGGGGGGGATGGGGGGGGAGGAGGGTGGTTGATCGCGGGGGTTACCTGCACAGCTGAAGCCTGTTTGGTGAGGTCCGTCTTCCTCTGTCCTGACGATTGCCGGGTCCCGCACTCACGCTCCTCCTATCCCTGCCTTACATCGGTCAGTCATTGGCGCGCCCACCCTCACCGCCATTGGCCGGAGATCTGTCTGGGAGGCGGAAGTCTTTCTGAGCTGCATGATGGGAGCCGGGCGCCAAGCAAGTGACATGCGGGCACCTGGCAATTAAAGGTAGTGGAGTCCTGGCAGTGTGAGCCGGCAGGAGTGTTTATGGGTAGGAGGAGGCGGACTTGGTGACGGGCAGGAGGGCGGGCTTGATGCATAATGAATAACATTTAAAAATGCGTCTCTGCCGCTGCCTACAGCAGACAGCGCAGGATGCGCCCTCAGCCGAAATGCTTTGTGTGCAAGGCACACTTCGCACATATGTAGTTACGGCCCTGGTTTGCAAGTATATGCAGTGTGTGTATGCTATGTGCAGAAACACCCCCATAAAAAAACCTGCGTTTGCCCCTGAATGTTACTCTGATGTTTTCATTCTGGTTAAGGTTTTTTTTTTCCCAGTTCATGATCAGACTTTTCTCTCTGGAATCCATTGATCTATCCTCCAATACTTCAGCCCTAATTTCCTCCTGCCAACTTTCTCTCCCTTCTACACTTACTCTCTCCATCCCTAAAACACTCCGTCCATTACTAAATCCTGACACTGCCCACCTTTCCTCCAACACTCCCTTAGTCCCACCCACTATCACTCTCTCCATAATTAAATTCCTTCTGCCTACTTTCCTTCCCTACTACACTGCCTCCGACCATCCCTAAATACTTCCCACCTACTTTGCCTCCCTTCCGCATTTTCTCCCTCTTTAAATACTTCCCACCTACACTTCCTCCTTCCGTTCCTAAATCCGTCCCATCCTACCTATCATTCTCCTTCCCAGCAACACTTCCTTCTTCCATCCCTCTTTCCTTCCCTCACACTCTTCACTATTCCACCTCCCTTAGGGGTCTATTTACTAAGCCTTGGGTGGAGGTAAAGTCAACGGAGATAAAGTACCAGCCAATAAGATCCTAACTGTCATTTTTCAAACACAGCCTGTGGCACAGCAGTTAGGAGCTGATTGGCTGGTACTTTATCTCCGTCAACTTTATCTCCATTTATCCCTTCGACTCCCATTTATTCTCTCATCCTCCTTCACAACCCACACTCCCATCTCAAACTACCTCCCATCCCTGCATCCCTCCCTCTCCTTCTCTTTCCCCCATCATCCCATTCTCCCATCCTCCATCCTCAGAAGATGATTATCTGGAGCACTGACACTCAGAGCAAGCACTTTCTGTGTCCTCAGTATCCAACAAGATGCCCGTAGCTCTGCTGTCTCTGCAGGTAGAATATTCAGCGTAATTCAGGCCTGCTCCATTCTCCTGGTGATTTCTTATGTGCTGCTCTTGCTCTTACCCGGGGGTAGGTTTTGAAAATAATGGGTGCAGGGTGTGTGATGTGGGCCTACTTGAACCTCGGGGGCCTGTGTGCACCGCATACTCTTCACCCATTATAAACCAGTGGTTACTCTATTAGAGATTAATTTACATTGGTGTAGTAGGACCACTTACGTGGAAACTACACCTAGATTTGCCCTCCTGGCAATCAAAATGAATAGTCCAGCTATAATGAGCCACCACTGTGGCTCATTCCCGTTTGCATTTTGTTTATGTTTTTAGGTTGTATTTCTGTTAGTGTTCCAGGTTTTCTTATGTACTTGTTTAGGCCATTATGTAGTGAGTGTGTGTAACTGCAGCCTGTCTCCTGTGTGTGTGGCCTGTGCAGGCTCACCTGTCAGATAATTAGACCATCATGTGGTGAGTCTGTGTAATTGCAGCCTGTCTCCTGTATGTGTGGCCTGTGCAGTCTCACCTGTCAGATAATTAGGCCATTACCTTGTGTCCGGCTTCTAGCCATCCTGATTGGGGCTTGCTTCCTTTATTACCCAGCCTGCCCTTCACCTGACGCCGGTGATTGATACATGTTCCTGTCTGTACAGGTCTTGTCCTATGGTGAAATCTTTAACCTATGCAATCGGTGATGTAAAACTACTTGTTACATCCTGTCTGCCTGTGTTGAACCCGTGACCTGGAGACCTTGCCAGACTGATTACCTGACCAGATCCAGCCAGCTTTGTATTCAAGTTTTTGTTAAGCAGTGTGTGGAGTTTCCACACAGAGACTGCCTGGCTTATATTTCTGTATTGTAACGTCTTTGAGCCTTGTTGCTCTCACAGTTTATTCAGTTGCTTATAACATCTTACGCATTGCTGCATTTACAATTACTTGCATTTTCAGTGTCATTGCTTCAATACTCTGTGCCTTGTGATACGTGTAATTTATTTGTGTAAAGCACTCTTTCCTCAGTCTATGCCTTGGTTCCTAAATTGGGATTTTGTCGGCCGCGCTGCACGTAATCTGTTCATTGTCCTTTCTGTATGCTCTCCCATTGGTTGTCATGCTAGTCTTAGTAAGCTTCCCCATTATTTACTCTTTGTCTCAGTTGGTGCCTTGTTACCTCATAAGACCTGGGGGCGTCGGAGTCTGGGCGGACCTAATTCGCCCATTCAAATGCGGCTGCTATAGGAGAAGACTAGTTCTGCAGGCATCAACCGACCACTAAGGGGAGTAACGGAGTCAGTAGTTAGAGTAGGCATTGCTGCGGTCATCCATAACTAACCGCAGCTTCACTCGTGAGTACTGGAGCTCCCCAGTTGCCACCACTCCCCTGAGTTCCAGGTACTCAGTTCGTAACACCAGCCAATTATTGTAATGCCATTGAATGCTGGAAACTGCAGGCTGTGACAGATACTGCACACTGATATATGCAGGCTGTGAATGCAAGCTGGTATATGCAGGCTGCAACTGGAATTACACGTAGGAATATGCAGGCTGTGACTGTGCATGCAGGTACTGGTAGTGCAGAAGATTAACAGTCTGTTAACAGTGCCACAACAGTGGTTAACTTGAATAAGTGCAGGCTGGAGCTGAACTGAAGCAGTGTGGAAGCAGCACTGGACATCAATGGTTAACCACACAGGTTTAACAAGGTAATTAGCAGTGTAAGAACTGATCAAGTTTGCAGTGGACAACTGCAGGTAAACAGGCTAAAAGATTAGTAGAAATTGCTCAGGTTTGTAATAGATAATGGCCACAGTGCCACTCGAAGTGTCCAAATGATGCTCCGAGCATGCACCCTGCAGTGTGTAGTGGTGCCTGAAGCTTTTGGGCAGCTCTTCCTTTTCTCCTGCTGACTGCTCCAGTCTTATCCTGTTGGAGCTGGAGAGAGTGCATGCTCCATACTTGTCACTGTGTCATACCTCCCAACTGTCCCGATTTTCGCGGGACAGTCCCGTTTTTTGGGGACTGTCCCGTTGTCCCGCCCGCGGGCAGCAGTGTCCCGCGGTGGGGGCAGTTGGGAGACTCTGTCTCTCGCTGCCCTGCTTAACAGAGCAGCGGTGAATAGACGCTGTGCGCATGCGCACAGCGTCAATTCAGTGGAGACAGGAGGAGAGGGGGCATGCCAGCGGCTCACAGAGTGCTGGGCATGCCCCCTCGTGATGAAAACAGGGGCGTGGTTTACGATCGCGGGTCCCCCGTGAAGCCACACCCCCTTTTACACAGGCCACACCCCTTATCTGGGAACGCGGCTTCGCCGCGCATGTGTCCCTCCTTGGGCCAGGACAAACTTGGGAGGTATGCTGTGTTAGAGCACCACAGTGGGAGATGGACATCTTCCACTTAGCTCCAAAGAGACCTGCGAAAACTGCCACACCACTACCACCTGTATACACATATTCCAGCACATAGTAACATAGTAAAATAGTCAATAAGGTTGAAAAAAGACAAATTGTCCATCGAGTTCAACCTGTGACACTAATCTGTATGTACTATAGTTTAACTACAGTGACCCTGGTGTAGTTATGTTATTACGTTTAATTAACGACTATAATTTGTGCTATTTCTAAAATACATTCTTTTTAAATGCTATATCCTAGGATATTTCTTTCAGTTAGGAATTTATTAAATCCATTTTTAAACATATTGACTGAGTCCACTAATACTACCTTCTCTGGCAGAGAATTCCAAATCCTTACTGCACTTACTGTAAAGAACCCTTTCCTGCGTAAGGTATGACATTTGCTCTCCTCTAACCTCAGAGGGTGCCCGCGTGTTCTTTGTAGAGATTTTTTAATATAAGGTATTGCTGCAGGCAAATGTACTGGTAGAGGAAACATTAATGTCTCATCTGAGCATAGCCTGAAGAGGGGGCAGGGTTTAGCGGTACCGGGTACATTTGCACGTGCCTAGGGCAAATGCACTCCTAGAAAAGGGCAGTGGCCTCTGTGCAAGGGGCATAGCCTCACAGGATATGCTGTCCCCACAAGCCACGCACCTAATTTATGTCATGCTTGGGGCATGGTGTACAGGCAATAAACAAGGCCATGACCCTAACCTACTTGCCATGCAGTGTTTCCTGTTTTTTGGCAGCGTCCTCCAGGTGGCTGTTCCAAGTGACAGCGGCCGGGTGGCTCCTCTCCATAGTCCGTGCGCCTTAAGCACATGAGTTATTTAGTCAGTTATTAAATGAATGCGGAGACAGCACAGTTAAAAAGCAATGGGGATACATTGGTATAATAGCAGCTTATGCTAATGTAATTCATGACAGAGACACATACACATAGTGGGACAGAGGGGCATGCCGCAACTGTTGACATATTTGTAGTCTTTTGGGGCAATGATCACAATAGGTGCACAGCGGATGTGAAAGTGGCGGTCACACCACAAAGACAGTTCTTAATCAGGGTACTGGGTTTATTGATAACAGCAAGTACAGGGTTAATGCAGGTAATGCACACAGTGGTATTGAAGGCATTAAAACAGTGGTGGTATTATAGTGTGCCAGCCAGGAGCATACAGGTGATGTGATGCATTGTAGTGCACCTGGTGCAGAATGTACCATCAGGCTGGACACTTACTGTAATTGTAGTGTGGTGCTAGTACACTTAAGCAGTGGTGATACAGAGAAGATTAGCAGCCTTAGTGGCTGTAGCAGGAATGCATTCATATACATAGGATGCCAGAGAAGAAGAGCAGTGTATCCCCTTCAATAACTACCTCACAACACCTCTCACCCAGTCCCTCCATTGTGCAACTCACAGCACTCTACCCCCCTTCAATGTTCATCTCTCAGTACTTTTCCACTCCCCTTCACCCCACCGACCCCTTCATTGTTCACAGCACTATCCCCGCTTTCCAGTGGTAGAACTGAGTGAGTGGTGGGTCCAGGTGCAAAACATATGCTTTGGGCCTCCCTCCTCTGCCCCACCCCAAGTTCAGGTGTTAGGGAACTCCAGCACTATTGGTGTGAGACCCCTTGAGTCCTCAAGAGGGTCTTCAATAGCAATGCCCCGACGTTCCCTTAGTGCTCAATATGCACACCGGTACTTAGAGGGCCCTCTGGACTTAAACCTCCAGCAGTAGGGGCTCACACAATAGGTTGGAGACCACAGGACAATGGACTGGGAGTAACTGAGGATTAGAAACACATGGGAACACAGAGGATGAGGTCAGAGATGGGTCAGAATCTTAGCCAGGGCAGATGAGGCTCTGTGGAAATGGCTAGTAGGCACTGGGTAGATGGTATGCAGGCATTGAGCAGGCACAGAGTGAATGGTATATCTTGAAGGCTGAGCACAGGTACAATGGGAAGGTTGATGATTGGTTAAGACACTAGTCTGGAGGTGGGTGAAGACAGGGCAGGAACAGGACATGGACAGGCAGAAAATCCGGCAGAGTATCCACAGATCCAGCAAGGCTTGTGGACAAGGGGGGTGATTCAGGCCTGATCGTAGCTGAATTTAGCACAGCTACCATCATCCACACTGACATGTGTGGAGTCCGCCCAGCACATGGTTAGTCCACCCCGCTTGTCAGGCCCGGCCCCACCGCACATGTACAAAAGCTGTGTGATGCTTTTATACTTGAAGAGTAACTCTCTACCAGTGCAGCTCCTGCATGCTGGCAGGGAGTTACTTGTCGTTGTGATGGTTGCAGCAGCTGTGTGTGACGTCACGCAGCCGCTGCAGCCCGCCCCCTACACGGTCCGGCCACGCCTGCATTGGCTGGACTGCGCCCACAAAATGGCAGCCAAAAACCGCCGTGCCGCCCCCTCCCGCTCGGCAAACTCCTCTGCCTGTCAATCAGGCAGAGGTGATCGCTGGGCAACGACAGCCATCGGCTGTCTGGCATACGCTGGCGCACTGCGGTGCTGGCGCATGCGCACTTCTGACCTGATTGCTGCGCTGCGATGAACGGCAGCGTACGATCAGGTCAGAATGACCCCCAAGGACCAGTGGCTTATACACAAGGTACAAACTATAACTGGCACAGAACTCTGGGCTGGCTTTTAAGAACAGTACCAGCCAATGGGAGAACGTCAGCCTGGGAGTGTCTAATCATTGTAAACTTCGTGCAGCTGCAGCACTACATGTATGGCCAGCAGCGTCCCTGGTTACCTAGAAACCGCAGCCCCATCGCACGGTATCCTGGTTGCGTCTTGGATGCCTAGCAATGACCGGGACCTGGCAGGGAGACGAGCTGCAGCAGTGGCTCATAACATCAGGGTGACAGGGAGAGGGAGACAGGGAGAGACAGTGGGTGACAGCGTGAAGTAATGAAGGACAGAGAGAGGATGACAGGCAGAGGCAGTGGGTAACACGGAGAGGCAATGGGGGACAGTTAGAGGATGACAGGTAGAGGCAGTGAGTGACAGGAAGAGGCAATGGGGGACAGTGAGAGGATGACAGGTAGAGGCAGTGGGTGATGGTGAGGCAGTGCATGACAGACAGGGGTTAATGGGGAGAGGCAATAGGTGATGCTAGGGAGAGGCAGTGGGTGACATGGTGAGGATGCCAGGCACTGGGTGATGAAGTGAGGCAGCGGTTGACAGGAAAAGGGTGACAGGCAGTGGGTGACATGGAGAGAGTGAAAGGGAGAGGGTGATGCTGAAAGGCAGAGGGTGATGCCAGTAAGTGGGTCACTGGCAATTGGTGACAGTGGGAGAGTGACTTGCAATGGTTGATAGGGATAGAGTGACAGGCAGTGGGTGATGCCAGAGAGAGGGTGACAGATAGTAAATGACAGTGGGAGAGTGACAGGCAGTGGGTGATGGAGAGATGCAGTGGGTGACATCAGGAAGAGGGTAACAGGCAGTGGGTGAAGGAGAGAGGCAGTGGGTGAGTAAAATATTACAATTTATTTACCTGGGCCCAGAACTGCAGCGCGACTCATCCTTGGGCTTTATGGGGACGATCACAAGATCATGATGTCAGATCCCTGGTGCTGGCAGCAATGACAGCCTTAGTAGAGAGATAGCTGGGGTCAGTGCATCAATGGGAGGAGCTTTGAGGAGAGGTGAGTGAGGCCCTCCCCTCCCTCTGGGCCAGACTGCCACTGCACACTCAGGCAGCAGCTCAGCCTCAGCTGCTGAGCTGCCCTCTCTAGTCTGGGGGACTGTCAGTGAGGAGCAGAGCCTGGCAGGTGGGTGGCAGCATATGAGTCAGCATGACTCATTGTAATGCTGTGTGCCCCTTCACTTGGCGGGCTCCGATGCAATGCACTGGCTGCACCTCCGTTAGTTCTGCCTCTTTAATGTCCACAGCACACTTCCCACCCAGCCCGTTTAATGTACACAGCACAGCACATTCCCCTCCCCCCTTTAATATTAACATCACTGTCCTCCTCCCTCATTTTAATGTTCTCAGCACAGCACTCTCTCCCCACACCCCCACCAATAATCACCTTTCACAGGGAGACCATCCACTGCTGACAAAATGGCATATGAATGTCCCAGGGCACTGCTGTGCATGCGCAGTAGCAATATTGCCAGACGACCCAGCTGTTAGATGTCCTATCAGAGATGGATTTAGACCTTTTGGGGCCATAAGCTAGACACTGGTTTGGGACCCCCCTTCTT